>NC_048298.1:327908544-327979592 GCF_013100865.1 Trachemys scripta elegans | reverse complement strand
CGTAAAAAGAACAGGAGTACTTGTGGCACCTTAGAGACTAACAAATTTATTTCAGCATAAGCTTTCGTGGGCTACAGCCCACTTCTTCAGATGCATAGAGTCTGTGTGTTTCACTCTATGCATCTGAAGAAGTGGGCTGTAGTCCACGAAAGCTTATGCTGAAATAAATTTGTTAGTCTCTAAGGTGCCACAAGTACTCCTGTTCTTTTTACGGTTACAGACTAACACGGCTGCTACATTGAAACCTCCCTATTGTGACATGTCTCAAGGTACATACCCTTTTCCTCAACTGAGTTCCAAATTTGGGAAAGCTGCCAGATCCTCAACTCTGCCCAGTTTCCCTGAGGCACCCACATTCCAGCAGTCTCTTCTGACCATTTATAAAAGTTTATTGAATATTTGTCACACCAGCACCCAGAGGCCCCAATCAGGATGTGACTATATTGTACAATTACGTTCCCTAAGAGTTGGTCTCCCTTGACACCCAAATTTCAGACAAAATTGAGGTGAGGCAGGATCAGGAACTATTCAACTCTGTCTCCAAGGAATTGCTAGAGCGATTGTACCGTGGAGCACTGTTTGCTCTTCACAGAAAGGATGCAGTCTATTTTTTTCCTGATGGTTTTGAGTTTTGTCTGTCAACCTGTGAGAGCAAGAATAAGAAGCCACTGGAGACTCCCAGTCAGAGGCCAGGTTCGATACATTTGCATCATGCATGTTTCTGTAGCAGATGCTCAGGCTGGTACCTTTTATGATCAGTAGATCAAACCCACAACATGCAGAGCCTTAACAGAATTACCTGTCAGTACTGCAAGACCCCCGGAGTTGGCTTCTGTTACTAGCCATTTCCATATTTGTAAGCACCAGAGCTATAATAGCCCCTTCCAAATACTAAAATGATTCTCCAGTTTTGGTCTGTTTCCTGCCAAGTTCTAGCCCCGTTCAATTTGAAATGCAGTAGATGTACTTCTCTGAAATATCGGTTTTTCAATGAAAATGCAAAAGTACTGGCGGCAGTTCGCTGTCCCTGGCCAATGGGGGCGGCGGGAAGTGGCACAGGCGAGGGATGTGCTGGCCGCGGCTTCCCGCCACCTCCATTGGCCCGGGACGGCGAACCGCGGCCAGTGGGGGCCGCGATCGGCCGAACCTGCCACGTCAGCAGGTAAATAAACTGGCCCGGCCCGCCAGGGTGCTTACCCTGGCGAGCCACGTGCCAAACGTTGCCGACCCCTGCCATAGAATTAGTCAACGAGTCACACAAGCTGGGTTTTTTTCCCCTCCCCCATCTCCACCTTGCAACGAAATTTTGTGCTCATTATGTGGCTTATTTTTTTCTAATTTTCTGATTACTTGTATTACCTGGAGAGTCAGAGTATATTGGATTTGTTTAGTCACTCTTCCTGCAAGCTAATTCAGTGTAATGCTGTTCTTTACTTGAAAAAACTAAACAAAACAACTTTGACTGTCTAAAGCAGAAATACAGTCTTTAAGCTGGAATACAATAAGTTATTTAATTAAGATTCATCCCTTTCTGGTGTGTTATTTTGCCTACTTTAAGACGGGGAAACCAAGACACAGCTAAGCTCCATTCTCTTCTGTCTAGCACCTGTTCTCATCATTTACATCTTTGCAAAATGGCATAAAGCAATATACCATGCGGATTGAGCAGCACTTTGCACAGGTGGCACCAACTGCACAAGGTGTGTGGCAATAAAAAAAAAAAGAAAACAGGCTCGGTGAGGTTAAAAGATTTTCCTCATAATCACCCAACAAAGGCATGGCAAACTCAGAAAGAGAATTCAGCTATCTGGCTCCCAGTTCATCACATATATACAAAGGCCGAAGCCCTTGTGCTCCACAGCACAATACAACACAAATGGGAGCAGAAGTCTGTTAATCAAACATGAGAGGGCTAAGTGGAGTGAGAGGTAGTTATGCAGCACTGATTTGTAGTACCAAACACCGTCCCTGTGTTAGCACGTGCATTCTGGAAAGCATGCAGTGAGCGAGGGCATGGCATGCCAGAGGGAAAGCCAGCAGGAAGCAGTCACTCTGAATGATGTGCTCACATGGGAACAGCACTCCATTTCCATTGCAAATTGCTACATACATTAATGCAAAGTTGTTTCAATTTAACTCCCACTTCATGGTCTGCACGCAGTATTATAGGAAATACTTGACAGCAACTCTAGAGGGGGAGCCAAAGGCCCCACAGTACAGGTGAAAGACAGGTTGCAGGTGCCGGGGGCTTGTAGTAGTGGAGGTACAGAGCACAGGGGGAAGCTGGTTCATGCCTAGGCCCTGGGTTTTCTCATTAATCAGTGGTCTTGGGAGCCAACAGACAATGCACCCTTCCAACTCTGCAGCATTGCACCGTGGACAGAAAGAAGACTGGACATCAGCAAACCCAAGTCATTTACAAGACTTGAAATCTGTTCTCCCTTGTTTGTAGTTAGAGCTGGGTGAAATTTTTTAGATGAATAGTTTATTTCATGAGAAATGCATGTTTGGCCATTCATAAAATGGCCAGAGGAGGAGGAGGAGTTGTTCTGGTGGTGCTTTATCATCCTCCTCCTTTTCCCTCTACTAAAACCTTTAGCCAAGTGATTAGTGCACTCATATAACTACAGGAAACCCAGGTTCAAGTCCTCACTCTGGAACATACCTGAAGTGGACTTGTTCAATATACTAAAGATTCCATAAAATATCAGATTTGGTTAGAACTGATCAAAACTACTTTTTTTCAATTTTTCAGAACTGCCATGGAACCCAAATAAAACCTCCATCGATTATTCACTTAGCAATACTGGTATTCCCTCATACCACTGTTTAAGTGCCATCTAGCGAAGCCACAAAGGAGCTGAACTTGTCTTCAGTGAAATCAATGGGCACATTCACAGAGTCAGTATTGGGGCTTTTGGTGCAAAGTGTCCTTACACACGGCCCCATACTACAGTAAGGTGGATTTACCTAACGCTTGTCAAAATATAGGGGACAGAAATAAAGAAACCTTTGTAAAGTTTTTCCACCTTTTTTTTTTCCGGTAAAACTAAAAAAAAATAAAACATCCATCCAAATTCTAGTCATTTCAGCCAGCTGTAGATCCATCTCCTTTGGAGAGATGAGAAATAGCTTACCTTCCCCACTAAAAGTGTACCTCTGCTAGTAAATCATTTTTTCTGCCTACGGCTATTGTCCCAGCTAATAGCATGTAGCCAACAGATGTGGACTGAACAGATTCTCCCCTCCTCCATTCACACAAAGACAAATCTTATCGGTGGTACCTAAGTCCCACAGTGATTGACGGATGTCCTAAAGACATCTACAATATGCAAACAGTTAAAAATACAAAGTAAGTGTGATATGGACATCCGCTCCTGCCCTTGAGGAGCTGGGGCTGGGCAAGGTAAAACCCTGGCTGATTGGGGGAAGTGGCTGCAGCTGGGCCACACCCTAATCAGAGCCCAGATGGCCGGTATAAAGAAGCTGGGAGCCAGGAACTCAAGAATCTCTCTCTGAGTACAGAGAGAGAAGGGCCTGGCTGCAGCAAGTTAGAGATAGCCTGAGTGGAGGAGGGCTGGGGAAAGGCTGAGGAGCTGGGGTTCCCCAGGGAGGGGAAACCTAGTGTGTGTGGGTATTGCCAGGGGGCAGCACCCAGAACAAGGGGCACTGGGGTCCTGGGAGGGACACGGGGCCAGTGCAGAGGACAAGGCGGATCACCGCCCTGCAGAGGGTGCTCCAGAGGCTGGTGAGCTAATTCCCTAGATGACCAGCAGGAGGCGCTGCAGGGGTGAGTCTGGACCCTCTTACATATAGTGGAGAACGCGGGCATAGCGGTCCACCCCTGACACAAGGGGCAAGGTGAGGACAGCAGGACTATTGCCTGGACTGGGTAAACTGAGGAATGGGACAATGGATCCCGTATATACTGGGGTATATTATGCGGAGACCCCAGGGGTTGTCCCTGGGTGGGGCCTGGCGTCAGAGGCCCAGTGGAAGGGGGCTGATGGCCTGAAGGGGGCCCAGGAGACCTGGGATGAGCTGTGGGAGGTGCTGTGGGCCCTCCAGGCACAGATCGGCCTGCTGGCGAAAGAGCAGCAGGCCGTGCGAACACTTCTGAGGAGGGAGTATACAAGAGACCGCGGAGGGCGTGGGCCACAGAGTACCTTGGCCAGGAGGCTCGTGGCAAAGGCTTACTACACCTGCGGTCAGGCTGGACATTTAAAACGGGACTGTCCTGACCGGGCTGGAGGCAGAGGACCTCACCCCGCAACGCGACGGTGCCTGATCCCTCAAGTAGGCCGCGGAGGGAGGGAACCTCAGCGGCTGAGGGCATGTTGGGCCTGTGGGTGCAGGGGGCACCTGGAGCGGGAGTGCCCTGGCCCCAGGAATACGGCCCAGGGCAACCCCGGGAGGGTTGGCCTAGTGAAGGACAAAAGAGCAATACCAAGGCCCGGGGCAGTACAGAGGTGGGATGCCTGCTAGGGCTGTAGGGAGCCCGGGCATATAATGAGGCAGTGCCCCCTCAGGAGAAGTGAGGAGAGGCCAGAAGAGGTGCCTGTGAGGCCAGAAGGGCCAAAACTGTGGGAGGTGGCGACCGGGATGGAGGGATCCCTGCGGGAGGCAGGAACCCAGACTGGCCCGGCGTTTGTCACCGATGATGAGACCCAGACAGAGTGGACCCAGGAAGAGGCTGGGACCCAAGTAGTCCATGACCAGGCCACCAAATGGACCCAGACCCTGAGGGTGGGGGGGTCAGGAAGATGGCCTGGGGGACCAGGACCTGCGGACGCGGCTGGAGGCCACGGAGCAGGCCCGGCGGATGGCAGAGGCGGGACTCCAAAAAGCTCGCCAAGAGAGGGAAGATCTGGCTGTCAAGCTCAAGGACAGTGAGGAGAAGCAGACGCGGCTGGCGGGACACCTCTGGGCCACAGAGGCCAGAAGGTCCCTTGATTCCCTGGGGTGGGGGTTTTGAGGGGGAAGGTGTATAGCACGGTGGACACCCGCTCCTGCCCTGAGGGGTTGGAAAAGCCCTGAAGAGGGCTGGGGCTGGGCAAGGTAAAACCCTGGCTGATTGGGGGAAGTGGCTGCAGCTGGGCCACACCCTAATCAGAGCCCAGATGGCCGGTATAAAGAAGCTGGGAGCCAGGAACTCAAGAATCTCTCTCTGAGTGCAGAGAGAGAGCCTACCTGACTGGAGCAGGGCTAGGGAAAGGCTGGGGAGCTCCAGCCTGGAAAGCCCCAGGCTGTGGCCTAGTATTAAGCCAACAGGTACTGGGGGTTGCAGAGGGCAGCTCAGGGCTAGGCCAAGGCAGTAGGTCCAAACCCCCCTTGCCAGTGATGAGTGGCCTATACTGCAGTCTGCCCCAGGGAGCGGGGACAGTTGGTGACTGGCAGTGGCCTAGTGCTGAGGTGGGGTTAGGGGGTGGGGGTTCCCCAGGGAGGGGAAACCTAGCATGTGTGGGTATTGCCAGGGGGCAGCACCTAGAGCAAGGGGCACCGGGGTCCTGGGAGGGACACAGGGCCCGTGCAGAGGACAAGGCGGATCACCGCCCTGCAGAGGGCGCTCCAGAGGCTGATGAGCTAATTCCCTGGACGACCAGCAGAAGGCGCCGCAGGGTTGAGTCCAGACCCTCTTACACAGTTGCATAGGGTCAGGGCACACTCCACTGTCGTTGAGATGTCTGATCTACACTGTTAATGTATCAAGTATGAATTGAAAACGAGTTGATGGTATTTTTGGCAGGATGCCTTAGCTTCTAGCATGATTTGACAAATTCCTTGCTCCCCTTAAAATAAAAGGCCTTATCTAAATTGTAAAGATTCAATTTACTCCAGCATGTCAACTGCATTTGGTGTGTCACCGCTCTTCTTTCTACTATCTGCTCATTATCCCAGGCATTGCCTCCCTGAGCTGGCAAGTCTGTAATATTCAAGCAGATAAATTTTTTTTAAAAGGAACTAAAATACAAACTTTGTGTGAATTGCAGATGCCTTCCTTCTCTGCCATTCACAGAGTGACCACCATGTCACTGCACAGATCTCCTGTAATCCCCTTTGAGATGGCTGTACAGCAGCAGCACCACCTATCTGATCCTGCTTCTGACTAGCCACTGCCTCAGTTTCCAGTCTTGGGCTTGAGGGGATTGCTTGCCTACATTCTCCATCGCATGCAAGTTGCTGCCTTGTTTCCCCAACCCAGGAAGAGCTCACTGTCATGTCCAAGTCTCTTCCCAGGCAGTTTTATTCCTCAACATAAAACTTAGACAAAATATCCAAACAAAAAACAGTTTCTCTGCTCCCCCATGGGCTACAGCTTGAAGCTTTTCTCTTTGCCCCTCTCACCTTCAATCCCCACCCCAGTTCAGAGCCCACTGCAGAAGCCCAGCTCCCCCTCATCTGAACCTCTTGTTGGCTTTTTGTTATCACTAGCTTCCTTTCCAGCCTGTCTGATAATTGAACATGATGGTTGACCACCCTGTTACAGACTCTTACATTCTTCAAGAGTGGGGTATAGCTGGTGAAGTGATAGCTCTCTTCCCCACACTCATAGGGCCACACATTACCCATCTGTTCATGTGAGCATTGGGCAAAAACACCCCAAGAGCTGAGAGCACGGAGCAAACCAACAGGCTTTTTATTTCGCAAACTCTTTTGCAGCATAACTGGATCGTAGACATTGAGGATGGCAGAGACAGTCACTGCGTTCAACTTGCTGACAACTCAGGATTGTTCCCGTCAATATACGTTCTTGTGCTTGGTCTAGTCTAGCCAGGCTTCCCTTAGGAAACTACTTCACTGCCTAAACACGCTCCTTATTACAATTTCCCACAGAAGGAGCACATCTGAATGGAGACAGCACGTGGCCAACCATTCCATAGATGCAGTAACTGCCACGAATAGCACACTCCCTGCAGTGCCCTTGAAGGCATTAAATCACCACTAGCCCTTGCCACTCATATGCTGAATCTCCCTTGGATTCTCAGAGTTGCTTTTAGGGACAAAATTCAACTCTAATTTTACACTCCCCGTAACACCACTGAAGCTAGCCAGGTTGCACAATACCTACGCAGAACTGAATTTGAGCCTTTGAGACAGAATTGATCCCTAACTAATTAACCCACAAACATTTCTTTGTAGTGACAAAGTTTGCCTAGGCTCATTCAAGAAAGCAAATTCAAATTCACTGTCATTTTTAATTCTCTCTCTTCAGGCTAAAAGATACATTTACCAGCAAAAACACTGACTTTACCCATGGCAGGATCCCAACAGGATGCTGTAAGTACTGATAAGTGGGTTTTGCCCCCAGGAATTTGGCAAAATAATAAATATGAAAGTGTGTTGGTAAGCAGCAGTATAAAGGCTGAATTTTCCTATCTACCTGATAATTATATTATTTAATGATGGGCAAACCTTAAAATGAACTACTGAAAAGTGTCTCTAAGAATGGCAATGGTGGGATTTCTTATTCATTGTACCTCACTGATTTCTAGTGCAAATTTGCTCAATATTTTTTCCTACCTGCCACAAACTCTCCATGGGCTTTGACAGCAAAGCAGGTTTCTTTCCCATCTCATGCAATGTTGCTAGTAATCAGACCAAATAGTATCTTCAGGTACTCCTGTGCAACACCATTGTCTACCAATTATGTCCCCAGAAAGACCTGTGCAATCCCATCAGCTTTCAGTGGGTTTGAACAGAGATAACGGAAAGCATAATTTAAGGACAATGCTCAGCACTTGTATAGTTCAGAGAGCATTGTGGGCTGCAGCCACTTTATTACAGGTGGCAGAGATGATGATGAATGTGATGGGTTTGACCTCCCTTCTGGGATGCCACCTGTTGTACTGGGGTGTAACTGAGCCTCCCCTGCTCAACCAGCCTGGGTTCCCCGTCCCTGCTTTGCTGAATTAGTCTCCCGGGCCTCTTGCAGCACACATGCACAGGTAGGGTCACACCCTGCTGCAGACACAGACTGAAGTCAGCTCTGTGTGAGAGGGCTCCTCCAGCACTCACGTGCCCACCCCTTTTGGGAGATAAACCCAAAATAATACTGTCTTGCATTGTATAGGAAAATCTGCACAGTGCAAGCTCATAAAAATCTACCTCTCTTCACATTGAGGAAGAGGATGTGCACAACTTCTTGTTCCTCCCCCCCAGTTAGAATTACATAAACTGGGTTTTATTATAAACAAGAAATAAGTTTATTAACTACAAAAGGTGAATTTTAAGTGGTTAAAGGGATAGCAAACAGAACAAAGCAGATTATCTTAGTAAATAAACAAAAGCCGCAGACTGAGCTTAACACACTACATAGGTAAGATGCAAGTTAACAAATTCTCACCCTGAGTGATAAACAGGCTGGCAGATTCTTAAGGCACAAGTTGCCTTGGCTTTCCCAGGTTTTCTTACACAGGCTAAAGATCTCAGCCTGGGACCATAACTTCTCACAGTTCAGTCTTTGTTCCTCGGGTGTTTTCAGGTATGTTGTGTTAGGGAGAGTGAAGACCCCTCATGTTGTCATTATACCTCTTTTATATCTTCCCCCCACTCGTTGGAAAGCTTTTTTGCTGTGACCTGGGTCAAACAGTTCCCATTGTATAGAGCTATCTCTGAGAGATTGCTATTGCACACAGTTCTGGGGTGATCCGTATGCTAGTGGGCATTTCTTCAATAAGCCACTAACATTGTTTGGCCTCATCCAACATAGCACATTTGAAATTCAGAGACACGGTCAATATTCCCAACTTCAGATACAAAAATGATACATGTATACCAATTGGATAAACACATTCAGTAAATCATAACCTTTCCAATGATACCTTGAAGGAGCCATCTTGCATTAAATACATTTCAGTTATGTCATATTTTCATGAAGAATATGGGGTGCAGCATCATGATGAGGATGCTAATAATGGAAAGAACCCCCTTTTCACTCCTAGATCCCAGGATAGGGTTGCAGGGCTGACAGCGAGGGGGAAAATGGCCTTGCAAACTGTCAAAGTTAGAAGTGGAAAATAGTAAGAGAAGAAATATGAAGGTTCTGTCACTTTTCAGGATAACCCCCCTCCCCCAAAATTTTACATAAATGTGTGATCGTCTGTTTGAGTGATCAGGCTGTGAATCACATAACCATGGACTTTTGAAATATTTCTGGCTTTTTCCTTGTGCTATTTTGAAATGTTGCCTTCTAGTCCCAACAGAAGCTGAATATTTAAACTAAAATAAAAGTGGAATGAACTGGAGTATGGATTATTACATCCAGAAATATTTCTTATGTTCTATTAGGGATCATAGACCTGAATAGAGCAATTTAACCTGATGGAATTGGCTAGATAATACCCCCCCATACAAAAACAAAGGAAAGAGGAGTTTAGTAGTCATTTTGCCTGTCTGAAGTGAGACACTGAGGTGAAACCACGTACCTGGAGGGGCTCTGTGACACAAGAGAGTTGGGTTCAAAGCATCCAGTGTGTTTTGGGGTTCCTTCATTTTGAAGTTTCTAACCTTAGATATCTTGCTTCTGATTTTCAGAGGTGCAATGAACCCACACATCCCATTAAGTTCAATGGGAATTGTGGGTACTCAGCACCATTACACAATAAGGGCCAAGCTTTTTCAAGCTAGACAACTTAAAAAAAAGTGAGGCACTCCAAATTAGTGAGCACTTCTGAAAGCATAGGCTTGATCCTCTCTGTGCCTAAGTAGTAAAATGATACACCACTACCTGCCTATATCACAGGAGCGTTATGCTGGCTAACTAAGAGTTCAGTGGTCTTCAATTGAAAGGTCATATACCACAGAATTACAGGCAGTGAAAGATACTTGAGCAGAAGCTCAGTTGATATTCAGTGAAGCCTCTCTTAATTCTGGTGGAACTGAGATTATGGCAACAACAAAAGGCTCTATGTCACTAATAGGAGTGAGTAGAAAATGCAGAATCCCCTCCATATTCCTTCCCCCGCCCCCAGCATCCCACAATTCCAAGTTGTTTCTTCAGCAAGGTTTTATTTTTGTAAGTTTTCCAAAACTCATTTGTTACAGGAAGAATTTAAAAAGCCAAGGGCATCACACAACACAAAGCAAAGCAACCGACTAGCCAAATGAGGAATCCTACCTTCTGCAAGAAGACATCTCCATCTGCCTATTGAGTTTCATGAATTCTCTCTTATAGCCTGACCCCTCAGTACCAGCCTTGCTTCATTACTTCCTCATTACAATCTGTGTAAAGCCTAAGGAGGGAGTTAACTTCTTGTATGCAGGACATCTGATGGGACCTTAGGCCCAGGTTTTCAGAAGTGAGCAGTGATTTTAGATGCCTCAATTTTCAGGTGCTCCAATTGAGACACCTTAAAGGGACTTGATTTTCAGAAAGTACTGAGCACCCATCCTCTGAAAATCAGGTCCCTTTATGGTGTCTCAGTCTGGGCAACCCAAAAACTGTAATACTCAAGCTCATTAGCTGCTTTTGCAAATCTTGGCCTACACTTATAGCATAATTTTATTTTTTGTTTACATTTTCTTGGAAAAGCCTCATTACATTAGTTTGCCTATCCCTGTCTACAGAGCATTTCCTGAAAGTGATACTTTGGGGAGTTCCCCCCCCTTCAGTTTGCCATCATTTTTGATTGTTGGACTACAACATTTCTTCCACCATTCACCTTTATAAGACTACCCAAGATTTTGTCCAGTTTAGATGTAAACACAAAGATTTAAAAAAATTAAAATGGTACCTTGCTCATATAAAACCCACTCTGGCTAACACTCAGTACCGGGCATAGTTCTTCCTGCTGTGAGTAGTGCAGTTGCAGTCTTCAGAACTACTGATGGAAGTAACCATTACGGTCAGTAGCAGGATCTGATCTGATCACCTTTTCCCAAAATATGATGAAGATTGCTGGATATAGTTGTCTCCCACGTTGATTCATATTTTTACTACTCCATTTTACACAATGCTTGAAGGGCCCAGTTCTGCCAACGCATATGCATGTTACAGTCCCATTTAACTCAATGGGATTACTCATGTGTATACCTAAGCACATACATGAGTAATTGCAAGATGGTGTCTTACCTTGCAATGAGAGAGAAGTAAAGAAATGAAAACATGATTCAAATAACTTCACTGCTTTGCAGTGCTTTATTTCTTTTGTTGTTATTATTGTTGTAGTTTTAGCCAGTCAAGTCTCAATCCTGCGTGGTGCTGAGCTCTCCGGCCCTGATCCAGCAAAGAATTTATGCAAATGCTTTGTTTGAAGCCTGTGAATAGTCCCACTGAAAGTCAAACCAGGTCTAGTTTTTAAAATTCAAATCCAGGTCCAGTAACTCAACACTTCTTTTAATTTCTGACTCACACGTCTAAAACAGAACTTTTCTACTTTAATTGATAGTAACCAGGAAAGCTTTTGTTGCTGTTAAATAGTATGTGTTTGCCATGCAAATTAAATATCAGAAACATATGTTCTCAGTAAATTTAATTTCTTGACACCTCCCCCAAGAATCCATACATAGTGTGTGGCCAGTTTGTCCAGGTAGTGTATGGAGAACCCTCCTGACAGAAAGCAATAGAGCCCAGCTAGTCTATAGTTGTGATTTTCTAGAAAATGCTAGGTTTATACATTTGGGATCTGAGACAACTCCTACTGAAATCCCTGTAAAGATTCCCTTTGACATCCATGGGAATTGTATCAAGATGGTCAAAAGCAAAAATGCAATTCTTTGAACATCAGAGATCAAAGTAGTCCATCCATTCCAAAAGGAACAAGCTCCCCAAAGCATCTACTACTCACCGTTACATTGAATGACACAGAAGTTTGTGTGCACCAGAAAAGTTGGGGCTACTTTACTGACTAAGAGGGGCAGATGAATCCACACATTAACTATCCAAATTTATTGTCAAAGGAGGCGTGAAAAGGTACCCAGATGCTGATGGCCTGTACAAAGCCCTTTGCATCAATTAAGCTCTGAGGTGAAGCTATGTTGGGGTCCTTTCTTCACCATTCCAGTGTGGGCACCTCACATAGTACTGTCCAATGTAGCAGCCTGAGTATGGCTAAAAGGTGAACCAAGGGATTTTTGTTCAAATGTATTTGGTGGCTATGGCATCCCACACCAATGATGCAGGAGGGATAGAGCTGTTCTTCCAACCAACAGGCTGAAGTAAAGGTATGTGTGGAGGGTCTGCTCTGCAGCCCCATGCCCCTTCCCTAGGTTTGTGGGTCCCCAGTCCCTCTTTACTTTAACCACACAAAGCCTGAGTCACAGACACCCAGCCTTTGATATCAGAGGAGTGAGTTTCATCCTGGAAGGGTTAGGCCTAATAAAGGTTTCCAGACTTATTAGGAGATTCATGAAGTTGACAGATACTGTAGCAGGGCGGCTGCCCCACTCCTGGTGAATTTAGGCTGCAGCAAGCCAGTGGGCCTGCGCAGATTGGAGAGCCAATTGGAGAAGGGCCTTGGAGAAGGGCTTATTGGGAGCCAATCCAGGGCCCGGATTGGAGGCAGCCAATCAGGGCCAGGCTCAGCCCTATAAAAAGGCTGCTCAGGGCAAGAGCAGTCAGTCTGTCCTAGGCTTTTGACAGAGGAAGGCCTGTCTCCAGAGCAGGGAGACTAGCACCGCGGATAATGCAGTGCTGGCTAGGCTCGGGGAGCAGAAAGGAGCTCTAGCTGGCAACCTGCTAGGCTGCAGGCCCTGAAGGGAAGGGCCTAGCAGGTGCAAGAGGTTGTAGGGGAAGTGACCCAGGGAAGACTGAAGGCAAGGGGAGAGAAGAAGGGCTGAGAGGCTGCCGTTAGAGCAGTGGTTCCCAAACTGGGGTTTGTGAACCCCTGGGGGTTTGTGAAATGTTACAGGGGGTTCTCAGGAAAAAATTCCCTAATGTCAGACAGAGCTGTTCCTAGGGACCCCGGGCAGCACGAGGCCAGCAGCCTGGAGCCCCTGGACTTCCAAGAGCTAAGCAGATCGAAGCAAGCATATCTATCACACTGAGGAGATTTAAACTTTAAGACTCCTTATAAGAAATGGAACGGGAGGTGGATATTGTTTGCTGTTTTTAAAATTAAGTAGGCAGCTAGTATTGTTTTTAAAATTATTATGAAGAACAGGTTTAAGTTTTGTTGTAATGTGCTTTGTTTGCCTGGACTGCTCAAGACCTGAATGCTTGTGTAGGAGGAACTCTTTAAGTTGGTTTCTTAAATACCTTCATGCTGTTTCACATCTGATACTCCTTGATGAAAATTAAAAGCCTTGTCTTATAACAGGCTTATTCAAAGTGATACAAGCTACGAAAGTGAGATCTTGGAAGAGTGTTGCCATTTTCATAATGTAATAAAAATACTGTAATGATTAATAATTAATAAAGTGTGTAATAAGCATGTCATAAAAGCAAATGTTATATTTCCAAGATCACTGCTTTTATAATTTTTACTCAGGTAAAGGAGAAAATCCCTGGAAATATTCATTTTTATGAGGGGGTTTGCAAGATGACATTTTAATGAAAGGGGTTCACAGGTTGTTAAAGTTTGGGAACCACTGCGTTAGAGGGTCCCTGGGTCGGGAGCCAGAGTAGCGGGTGGGTCTGGGTCCCCCTCTTTCCTCCTTGTGCTGCACCAGGCCCTGGAGCAGTGGCCGAGTCAGACTGCACCCTGACGTAAGAGGGGCTAGACTTGGGGGTTGTGGCAGACCATTGAGGCCAGTGCAAAGACTCCTGTTAACCCCCCTAGAAGGGGGTGTGGATGGACTGAGGGGCACTGCCGGAGGACAGTGGTCCTGAAGAGGATGCCATGAGCTGGAGGGCGACATGGGCTCAGATGCCAACCAAGGGCGAGACAACGGGCGGGACACCACCAGAAGAGGGTGCTCTACTGGACTGAGCTAATTCCTGAGATGACCAGCAGGAGGTGCCAGGTGGTAAGTCCCAACCCTGTTACAGAAACATTCCTCACACTGTGTGTTTGGCAGTACAAGACACAAGCAGGATAAAAGCTGTGGCCTCTATACCTATATCAAGACCAGACCTTGGTAGTAAAAACACCGCCCTTAAAATACCAAGCAATCAGATGGTTAAAATTAAATGAAAAATAGCTACTACTGTAATAAAAATGACTAATTCTACTAAGTCATAAGAGCTCAGAGCAAGAATAGAAAGTAGCAGCCAGGATCTCTTTAAAAAAACCCTTCATGTAGAATAATTATTTAACAATGCCTATGAAAATCAAGCAGCCTTTTCAGCTTTAAATCCATTTCCTGGCTGTTCTAAAACAAAGCTTTAGAATTATTTCATTCATTGTATGCTATTTTAAGAAATTAAGCAGGGGTGGTGGGAGGGAACACCCTATAGTTGTTTACTCTGAAAAGACACAAAAATAAATGTTGCAGCAACAAAAATCCAGAATGATAAAATGTTTACAATCTTTGTTTTAGTATATTCTACTAGGAACTATTTTTCAGTTGAAGGATCTGTGCAATAAAAGGAAAGGAGACCGTTTTTTTGGATATCGCATTTGTATCAAAGTAAAACAGTCCCTGGCTTGTCTTGTGGTTCATCTCTGGGCCCTAGATTTTAGGGGTACTAGGGCAGAACAGATCACAAGTAAGTGTGTGTGTGTGTGTGTGTGTGTTTAGAATCTTCATGTCTCAGATTATATGGCCTGCCCTTGCACCACTGTAGGAGTTTTGTCATTGATTTGAATGGCAGCAGGACTGGATCTGTATTGACTAAACTTGTGGCTAATAGAAGTTGTTTAATGGTTATCCTGGACGTACATTATCTAAAGTTCTAAACCTTGCAATGAACATACAATAACCCCACAGTATCTCAGATATATGTGGACTATTATTACATGGTGCCCATGCATGGTGTTTTTCAGTGTGACTTAATCCTGCTAATATTAAAGTAGCCATTTTAAACATTTATTCAAATTCCAATTAGAATTAATCTGCCTTGCCCCCAAACTCCAAATAAAGGGAGTTGGAAGGGAGAAAATTAAATAATAGTCAGAGAATGATTGTTAATATAGATTCACAAGCGCATTGAAATGTAAATAAAATATTTACATAGAAGAAACAATGCTTTTAGTAAACTATGCAATCTACATTACAAATAGTAGCGACTAATCTTCCACACATTCTGGTTTATAATAGCTAAGCATGTACACACCAATGGAAGGGAACGGAATTTTCATTATGAAATTATTTAAAAATAAACATGTGACTATAAATGATCTATTTGTATCCAAGCTTCAGTAGATCTAAAATGAAAGCCAAAGAGCAAGATGGTGCAGAGCAATATTGCTTTCAGACACTGATTTAGTGTGACTTCCAGTTTTAACAACAACAATGAAAACAAAATCCCCACCTAACAGCACTTGCGAATTATTGCTTATGTAGAGGGCTGTTTCTCTTTCTTTAATTTACAATGTAGTGACCATTTATTGCTTCTATGATGGTGGCTTTGATTTTGTTGTTCGCTTGGTAATTTAAGACAAAGAGCCACACAGCTGTTGTAAAGACACAGCCTGTGCTGAGTGGATGTGCAGCGTGGCATCTTCCTATACTGATTCACCCAAAATGACCCCTGGGTAGCTGGGGAAGCATATGCCGCTATATGGGCTACGATTCTCTTTCACTGTGTGTAGTATGTACTATATTAGGGCTAGATTAAGGCATAGGCACATGACTAGAGCTCAGGCTCCTCAGTCATGGGATGACATCAGAATACAAGCTTTCATGTTAAGAAAAATTATAGAGGAAACTTTATCTTTTTTATGCTGGATGTCTACATTTCTAGGTGGCTGCTGTCTGCAAAGGCATAGGCCATTTTGTGAGGCAGAATGGATGGGGCATTTTATAGTGGAGACACCACTGCTCCCTCATGAAGATGATGATGTTGTCCTATCTTGTTTTGATGTTTTGTCCTCCAATCTAAAATAAGTCATTCCGATCAAAAAAGTACACAGTTGCTCTTCATGCACCGGAGACTTAACGAAAATATTGTGAAATCTGTGTGGAGACGAAGCATTGCAAAGGTTCAAATCCATCTACTGTGCAAAGTGCAGCCAATCTCATTTTAAGAGATGTTTTATCTTGTCTAGAGCTCAGATGCTAACTAAGCTAGTGTGAAGGACAGAAGGAAAATCCCATGCACTGCTACAGACTAGGGACCGAATGGCTAGGTAGCAGTTCCTCAGAAAAGGACCTAGGGGGTCACAGTGGACGAGAAGCTGGATATGAGTCAACAGTGTGCTCTTGTTGCCAAGAAGGCTAACTGCATTTTGGGCTGTATAAGTAGGGGCATTGCCAGCAGATTGAGAAATGTGATTGTTCCCCTTTATTCGACATTGGTGAGGCCTCATCTGGAATACTGTGTCCAGTTTTGGGCCCCACACTACAAGAAGGATGTGTAAAAATTGGAAATAGTCCAGCGGAGGGCAACAAAAATGATTAGGGGGCTGGAGCACATGACTTATGAGGAGAGGCTGAGGGAACTGGGATTGTTTAGTCTCCAGAAAAGAAGAATGAGGGGAGATTTGATAGCAGCCTTCAACTACCTGAAGGGGGGTTCCAAAGAGGATGGAGCTCAACTGTTCTCAGTGGTGGCAGATGACAGAACAAGGAGCAATGGTCTCAAGTTGCAGTGGGGGAGGTCCAGGTTGGATATTAGGAAACACTATTTCACTAGGAGGGTGGTGAAGCACTGGAATGCGTTACCTAGAGAGGTGGTGGAGTCTCCTTCCTTGGAGGTTTTTAAGGCCCGGCTTGACAAAGCCCTGGCTGGGATGATTTAGTTGGGAATTGGTCCTGCTTTGAGCAGAGGGTTGGACTAGATGACCTCTTGAGGTCCCTCCCAACCCTGATATTCTATGATTCTATGAAAATAAGAGAGAATTAAATAGAAAACCCAATAAAATCATACACAAATTAGTCTAAGAATGAGCCCTCCACTACAGATGTCAATAAATTTAAATGGTCTAGTGGAGATTGTCACTCTCAATGAAAGTCCATAGGGTTTTTCTATAAGCAGAATTGTGATATGTAAAAATGGAAATGTTGGTGTTCTCACAAATCCATCAACTTGGTCAAGAAAGACACTTTACATTTTCACCAATTATACTGATGCTCTGATGAAATATTCAACTCTGGAAAAATTCTCTTTGATCCATTTGTCACAGAAGGAAATTTTCCATATTTTGCTATGATTATATTATTTTTTTGCTGGGAAAGAGATTTTTCCGCCTGCAAATACTTACTGTTGCTTTGTCCTGTTCTGGTTGAAATGACTCAAGCAATGGGGCTTTCATCACTTCTCTTATGAGACTTCTCCACACTATTTCACATTTACAGACAGTTTCTTTGCTCAGTTTCTGCCTACTGTTCCCGTGGATCACTCGACACAATTCCTTTCCCTCCTGAACGTTTATGTTCTAGACTGCACTTGGGCTCTGGTCCTGCACTACAGCCATCAATACCAGTGGTAGTTTTACATGGACTTCAGTTGGAAAAGCATCAAGCTGTTGAGCTGTTAGTGGTGGGTTTGAACAGTTCATCTAGTCTACTTCAGTCTGAGCTCCATGTTGATGCACTGTTCTTCTAACCAATTCCACTTGAGACATTTACCAAGTTTTCAACCACAGACCCTCACACCTATAAGCATCAGTCTCTAATGCTTGAGATAAAGGACTAGGGCTCAAGTCTCTTTTACACTAAGTCCACTTCACATGACTGAGTGTTTAAAGGGGCCCTAAAATGGGTGAAAATGTAATTTTCATTATGCTGTGGTAGACCAGCCTTCCTCTTATGTGGCCCAGCTCCTAGAAAGCAGGCAAGACCATGATCTCCTAGTATAGATTCACAGTTACTCTCCTCAAATACTTGTAGGTTGTTATCATAAAGTGACCTTTTAATTGTATGGCCAAACTGTCCATACTTAGTTAATTTAGTATATTGCTCATATTTCAACCACTCTAGTCTTTTAATCAACTTTAATTATTAAAGATAATTAGAATTGCTATTAGAGCAAATCAGAAAATTAATGTTTTTCCCATGACAAATTTAGACTTCTCGTGAATCAACAGAAAATTGAAAAATGTGTTTGGGTTTTCAAGAAAATGTCAAAATTTCCCATGGAGTCCAAAACTGCATGTACTTTTCCCAGTGTGCATTATTCCAAATGCTGCGAGTTTATTACAGAGCTGAACACGAAAGCATTTTCTGTAAAACACCAATTCTGCAAAATTCTGGGAAGAACCACCATCTGTAATAGAGACCTCTCCTGCAGAATCTCACTAGTTGACATCTCAGACCATCACATCTTTTAATCCACCTGAAATAATCATTTTCCACATCATAAAAAGCATTACACTATCATTTGTCCCATATAAATGCTGAACTATGTAGAATTCCAATAACCTGAAAACTATTCAGGTTTAAATGCAAATAAAAACTTTTATTCAAGGAGTTTTATGACCACCCCTTCTCTAGATTTCTCCACAATGTCCAAGGGCTCCTCCTCTTCCCCTTTCAAGCTCTGTTGCCTGGTTTCTTAAAGGAGCCATGCCCCATAAGTGGCCATTCCTGCATACTACATTGTCTCCCTCCAAACACTTTTTTAAAAAATTATACAATTTAAACCTTCAAAATTCCAGTAATTCCTTCAGATGTTTCACTATAAAGTCCTTCTGCCAACTGAGAGGCCCACAGGAGCTTAAAGGTCTATACTTCACCCCTGGGACACCAGCAGTTGCGGGATTAGAAGCAAATGGATCCTCTAACAGAACAGGCTAAACTTCTGTCGGGGCAGGCAGTACCCCTTCAGCTGCTGATGGTGCAGTGGGTATTTCTAGATACATTTCACCTTTTATGGAATCCTGTACCTGGACTAAATTACTGATATGACAGTAGGACCCACTGTGCAATTCATGTTACCACTCCTAGATGTTGTGTGGCCTGTATTGGAATTGAAAGCCATGATCCAAATTTGAACCCCTTGTGTGGTCTGTGTAGACATTCCCATTGCCTCACTGACAGCATCTTCATTCTAGCCCCCTGTTTGTCATCGGTGTAACCTTTGGAGTATGCCTGATACTTCTGTATGTAGTTGTGAACCTCTCATGGACCTATATTCCTGGGATCCTTAAGAAAGGGACTAATAAATCTAATTATAAGCACAACTCTCACCCCAGCATCAGCAAAGCCAGGGAGTGAACTCTAGCTTTCTGGGGAACAGCCCAATAATGCTATAATACTGAGCAAAGAGTTTGTAGAAACAGCAGACACATTTTCAATGTGTGATTAAATCTCTTTCTACCCCTGTTATCCTGAGGGTGGTATCTGGGAGTACAGACAACCTGGATCTCTTTATCTGCTAGGAAGTGGATGAAACAAGCAGAAACAAACTGTGGTCTATTATCAGTAATTATTGTGCAGGGATAACCCCACCTAGAGAACCACTCCTCCAGCTGATCACAGACAACTCGTGGTGTTCCTAGGCTTTGAGCTGCTATCTCCAGCCATTTGAAAAAAGCTCATAGGCTACTAACAGAAATCACTGATGCTGTCGGATAGGGATTATTTTTCCACATATGTCTAGCTTTATGGACTGCCACAGCCCAGGAGGCAGCGAAGTAGGGATCATAGATACGGTGGTTGGCTTATAGAGTTTTTCACTCATGGGTCTCAATTTCTGACCAACTCTTGAATTTGACTATCAGTTCCTAGCCACCATTTATTGTGTGACACCTCTGCTTCAGACATACCACTCCAAAGTGCCCTTCATGGGCAGTGGCCAGATTCTCAGTCCGAATGGCCTCTGGTACTACCACCTGAGAGCCCCAAAGTAGACCATCATCATCATCCCATGGTGAAAATTCAGGTGTCACATGAAAATAAGACTCCAAATTATGTGGAGCAGTCTTTGACCAACCCTGGCAAACATATCTGAGAACTTCTTGTAAAACTACAGCCTGGGGCAGTGCCTCTAACAATGATTTGGGAGTGACAAGAGGTCACTCAGGGCTAGGTTGACCAGATAGCAAGGGTGAAAAATCAGGATTGGGGGTAATAGGCACCTATATAAGACACAGCCCAGAATATGGGGACTGTCCCAATAATAACGGGACTTCTGATCACCCTAGTCAAGGCATTACTATCCTCCTCCTGGCTCATAACCCCCCTTACCGATGATTTGTCAGGTAAAGCCCGGAATGGGTGATAAGCCACCTGATTGTGTTTACCTGGGTGGGGCTGTACTGAGAAGTTGTAATGATGTAGGTGATCAGCCCATCTATGAATAATGTGAAAGTGCAGCCATACAAATAATGATGCCCCCTTTCACATGCCCACATGCATGCAAGGGTCTCTTCTGCTCCCCTGCTGAGTATTTGTGTTCAGCTCAGGACAGTGGCCGGGAAGTGAATATCACTGGTTGTTCTTCCCCCTTGCTGGATCTGGGAGAGTTCAGTACTGAGAGCTACAGCTGAAAATGTGAGAAAAGAAGGGCTTGTAAGGCAAAGAGTGCCAGTGTGGGACCTGATGTAATATGCTCTTTGAACTGACCCACTGCCTGGGAACAGTCTGGAGTCCAGTTCCAGACTGCATTGGTGTGTAACAGCATCTGTAAGGGTAGAGTTACCTGAGTATAATCTTGCATAAAATGAAGGTAATAGTTTTGACTTTTCCGTGGTGTCTGGCAGTTGAACAATGGCATCCAGACTGGACTGCAAAGGTGTGATTCCACTTGCTGACAGATAATGACTACAAAATCCAGTTGATCCCAATGAAAAACACACTTCTCCATGTTCAGGGTCAGATGAATTAATCCTTATATCAGATTAATACAGCATGTAGAGAAGTATCATAGGACTGGAAGGGATCTCAAGAGGTCATCTAGTCCAGTCCCCTGCACTCATGGCAGGACTAAGTATTATCTGACCATTATGGTCAGAACAAGATGATCCATGAACCAGGATATCATCTAGATAGATGACTGCCCCAGGAATGCCTGCTAACACTGAGGCCATTACTTTTTGGAAGCAGCTAGGGTCTGAAGATAGACAAAAAGGCATCTCTTTAAATCAAAAGAGACCCGTACAGGTGAGAAAAGCCATGAGGTTCCGTGAGTAAGGGGTTAATGGTATCTAGAGATATTCCTGGCTATAGATCCAATTTAGTGAACATAGTTGAACCACAACATTGTGCTGCCAATTACACAGTCAGAGGATAGCAGTCAGGTATGACTGACTTCTTCAGTTGGCACAAGTCCACATATAAGCCTATTCTCTCCCCCCCCCCCTTTTTGTTGGCATCCACAGAGAGGAGTCACTCACTTCTATAATGTCCTCCTTGAGCAAGCAAGAAATGGCTACAGCGTCCTTTAATGCCACTGGAGATCTGCAGAATGGTTGTATAATTGGGTTGGCCAGTGGATCCACCCGTGGACAATGCTCACAGCTACAGCAACAGTGGAGATCAGAGGAGACCCCGGGAAGTATGTCTCTCCAATCATTCTCCACAAGGTGGATTTCTGTGTTCTGCAAGCTTAATACTTTAAAGCCCCCTATCCAGAACAGATCCAATTGAATGCCCGAGAAGACTGGCCCCAGAACTGACCACATAAAATGGGAACACTCATATGTCACACATGTGATGGAGAGATCGATCATCCCCACAAAGGGATTTTCACATTGCCAAATCTGGATTGTGTGGACTGTGCTGGCCACAAGGCGAAATAGGCAAAATACCTACAGTATATGGTATAGTTTGAGACTCATGCTCCAGTGTCCAACAGCGGCATCTCCACCTTGACTAAATGGCAGGGGCAGATTTCAAACCTTTTCCGGGCCCATGTCACTGAGTCAATCCCCTCAGGCACGGAATCTTCTTCCATCTCCTGGCTGGGGTAGAACGACACCATTTTGCAAAATGGTCAAGTTTTCCAAATTAGCAGCATGTTTCTCCCTGGACTGGACACTCCTGGAGCGCCTGATGGTGAGGGGCTCGGCCACAGTTGCTGTAGCAAGAACTCATGTTGGCACCCTCCGCCTGCATCCGTTGACTGTTGGGGCAGGGCCCTATGTCACCCACACAGTTACCTGAACCTCTGTCAATAAGCTGTACTGGGGTAGCTGCAGTGGTGGATGGTATGAATGATGCCTCCCAGAGAAGAACTCAGAAGGGTCTGGGAAAGGGTCTGAGCCTCTTGAGTTGCAAATTCAAATTAACTGCCCTGGGGAGTGTCAGGGAAGCTGGTTCCATCAGGAGGCTCTCCACAAGTGTGGGAATGAAATCTGCTCCATAAACTGATTCCAAATCATCCCATCAACTGGGGGTGCAAATCTGCACATAACTATTAGCTCCTGGAGGTTGGTTACAAAGTGATGGACCGAGTTGTGCTTGCTGCCAAAACTTAATGCATTCAAAGCATAGAATTGGGTGGGAGTGTGCTGCTGATACAATATGTCAGTCGCCAGAGTGGAAAGGATGTGAAAGCCTTCGGTACCTAGTGCATGGAGTAGGAGTGCATGCCGCCAAGCTTCAGGTGCCACTTCCAGGCCAGCTGCCATGGAGTACACATTTAATTCTGTGATCCATCAGGTCCATGGCAAGGATGGGTCCCCTGATAGCATCAGGAATGGAGTAGGTGAGGTCATGGAGACTCAGAAGGGCATGGTAGCCGGGAGCACACTTGGGGCTGACATCCTCGTCACCCCTATGGTATTCCAGTAACTTGAAGACCACTCAGGTTTAAACGCAAACAAGAAAAAACTTTTATTTCAGGGTCTTAGTGGCATCCGCTCTCTAGGTTTCTCCATGTTCCCGTGGAGCTCCTTCTCTTCCCCATCCAGTATCCACCTCCTGTTTTTTTTTTATAAGAGCCATGCCTCATAAGCAGCCATTCCCAAATACTACATGCTACAGTAAATACTTGACTGTGTGAGGGATTCTTTTGCCAGTGTACATATGAGTGCTTAACATTTGCTGCCAATTAAAATAATAAATAAGCAACATGAACTATACAGATTAGAGACGGGTATAATTGTCCTTTATAGTTATACAAATGAGCAGTTGTCTTCCTACAGGGAAGAGGAAAAACTAGACTGGAATTCATTTCCACCTCCCATGGTGCAATTTTGTATTTTTTTTTTCTGTGCTACAATGGCTAAATACAAAGCCTAAGTCAGAACAAAGCAATAACATCACAATGAAGTATTCCCAGAATTGGAGCCATGGGCAAGCAATGTTACATGTTGCCAGTCCCCAATTCAAGTCTTCTTACAGCCCTCTAGGCATTTCCAGACTAAATAGCTTTTCAAAGGGAACAGCACATTAGCAGTCCCTTTGAGACAATCTGAGTAGTGCTACCATAAATAAATCCCAGTTTAAATTATGTTAATAAAGCTGCGAGCCCCAAAGAAATTATTTATCAGAACTAGCACAGGACCCTAGAGTTTATGCCTTTTTTTACATCAAACACTCTCTCTGCAATCCCAAACTTCTCCAATAAATCTTTGGTGATATTTCATTAGTGACAGGGAAGCCGTGGTCTTGTTCCTCTCTCCTATGATCAGCTACAGTCTTTAAATGTCTTGAATTTTATGGCTTCCTTAGGTCAGATGCCCTAGTAGCCATCCAACCACTCTCTGTTATACCAAAGGAATCATAGAATATCAGGGTTGGAAGGGACCTCAGGTCATCTAGTACAACCCCCTGCCCAAAGCAGGACCAATCCCCAGACAGATTTTTGCCCCAGATCCCTAAATGGCCCCCTCAAGGATTGAACTCACAACCCTGGGTTTAGGAGGCCAATGCTCAAACCACTGAACTATCGAGGGCCGGCTCCAGGTTTTCTGCCACCAAGCGGCGCGCAAAAAAAAAAAAAAGCCGTGGCAGCACGATCGCGCCGCTCTACTCTTCGGCGGCAATTTGGCAGCAGGTCCTTCACTCAGAGAGGGACTGAGGGAGCCGCCGCCAAAGACCCGGACGTGCCGCTCCTTGGTATTGGCCGCCCCAAGCATGTGCTTGCTGGACTGGTGCCTGGAACTGGCCCTGGAGCTATCCCATTCACATCCTAGTCAGAACTGAGTACAGCAGCTGCCACAAACTAAGACTGCCAGATTGTTTTGACTCTCAGGGTATATTGTTGCAAAAAGTTACTGCAAGGCTGTTTTAATTAGTACTAGAACATGGAAATCTCCATTACTTAGAGTGTAAACTCTTTGGGGGCAGGAAGTATCTTTTTGTTATACAATGCCTAGCGCAGTGGGGCTGGAGCTCCTAGGAGCTACAGCCACACAAATACGAATTATGATGCTCTGCTTTCCTTTCTCCAGTGCAGGTATCTTACAGAAGGTAGGACGTATGACCAAGTAGAGGGGAAAGAGGTGGATGTAGTTTATTCAAACTAACCCCAAACATTTGGTTTTGGGTTGAGTTTGGGCCAGTGCTTTTTTGTTTCTGACGATGTTCACCAGCGGCTGCTCTGCTGAGAACAGTTTGTACTGATAGAAAGGAAATTTGGGCTACGAGCGAGGAATGTGATTCCTAGATCATGTAGACATACTTACAGTAGCTTGGGTCAAGCTAGCCTGCTAAAAAGAGTAGCGTAGGTCTGGTAACCCAAGCAGCAGCAATGGATGCATGTGCTATCAACCCTAAGTGCAAATTTGCCTGAACCCCATGGGGCCGCACTTGGAGCAGCTAGGCTGGGCTGCCACTGCCCCGTACTACCATGGCTACACTACTGTTTTTAGCAGGCTAGCTCAATGAGAGATAGCATGAGTATGGGAAATGCACCCCTAGTTCACTGCCTTAGGTTCAGTTTCCAGTCCCAGATCCCTTGGATTTGCCGTACACTTTGCTGCTTGAAGAAGGCAGTGTTGCTTCACAGGATGCCATTCAAAGATGACTGAATGGCATTGATTAAGCTTGAAAGAAGCTTGTATTTGAACGTCCCCATTTAGAAGAATGGTGCTGTGATAGGGGGATCTGATTCTGATCTCACTCACACCAATGCAAATCAGAGGTAACTCAAGGAAGTTGACAGAGTATTGAGGTCAGTGGAATTATAGCGACATTAAAACCAGCTCATAAATGTGTGGGAAAATCTGTGGGGAGGGGGATGAATGCTCATGCACCAGAACTGCATGCATGTTCACAGACCCATTGTATGAGAATAACAATCATAACAAAAAATCAAGGGTAATCTCAGATTATAAATGGGTACATTTAGTTTTGACAGTAAAGGTGGGAGTCATCTTTTTGGCTCTTACTAATCATTTCATTCTGCTCCTCCATAATTCATAGCTTTTCACAGCATATTGAATCATTCAAGACCACTCATCCTTTCTTGTTCATCTATTTATTTTAGTTCTAAAGGGGTTTTTTGTGCCTAGGAAGAAATGCAAAAGAGCCACTTAGCATTTGAAGGAGAGCTGCAAACAGCTATTTCAAGGCTTTTGTTCTACAATAAAATAAAGAGCCCAAGGAGGAGATTTTTCAAATTTGTTTCAGAAAAGGACTTTTCATCATTAAAATTTAAGGGACATATTTTCATCTGGTGTAAACTGGTATAGGTCTATGGAACAATACAGATTTATACCAGTTGAAGATTGAAAGTGATGAATTCTGCAACTGAGAAGAGGAAAGAGACCACATGACAGATGCTTGCCACATCACTTAATACACTCTTCGAAGATGCTTAGATACTATGGCAATGAGAGATGGATAAGAATTAGAGCAGAGTAGGGAAAGGAGAGCTTCATCACCATAACTTGCTAGGAAGTTTTTCACAATCTGCATGGGGAAAAAAGGGACATGGAGTCAGAAAAGGCTGGGGGGGGGGGAGAATTCTGTGAGATAAGGAAAGGCATTCAACTATTGCAATGATAACTTAAAAAAAATCCTGACATAAATGTTCCAACACAGAAGCTCTGGGTGAACTATTAGCAACAAACAATTTTACAGTTGTAGCCCATCTGTTTGCGACTTATCCACAGACGGACTTTGCTGTTTTTATAAGGATTTGTTTATTCAAAATTATTTGAATAGTTTGTGACCATATTTCAGCCCATGGATTGATTCCTTGCAGGACAGTCATTGCAGCTATTGCTTCACGTATTTACTACAAGCTCTATGGCCTGTGTTATACAGGAGGTCAGACTAGACAGTCACATTGGTCCCTTCTAGCCTTATAGTCTATTGCTCCATGAATATGCTCTTAATTCATGGCACGCTTAAGAGCTCACAGGGGGGCTCTCTGCAGCTGCAGGTTTTGGCATGTGAGAAGTGAGGTTGGCAGCCGCAGGCCAGGCCTTCTGCTTGGTACTCGGCCCAGCAGCCAGAGGAAAGACTGTATTGACTTTCCCCCGAGAGAGGCTCCTGGGGGCAGCTGCAGCAAGGGGAATTCCTGGATCCATGCTGCTAAGAAGCCAGGACAGGGCTGTACAGGGCCTTTGTGGGATGGCTCTGTGCATCCCTGGGGTTTGTAAGCCACTCCCCCACCCCTTAAGAGGAAACACAGCAGGGGAATGTCACAGAGCTCTCTGCCCCTTATTACAGCAGGGGGGTAGAGTGGGGAGACCTGGTCCTAGGATGCTGCTGCAGGCCTGCTTCCAAATGATGACATCAGCTACCCCTTGCTTCCCACGTTTTAAAATATAAAGATGCTGAGCAAGGACAAAGGATTAATATTAGGGCTGTCGATTAATCACAGTTAACTCACAAAATTAACTAAAAAAAATTAATTATGATTAAAAAATTAATCATGATTAATCGCAGTTTTAACCGCACTGTTAAACAATAGAATAACAATTGAAATGTATTAAATATTTTGGATGTTTTTCTACATTTTCAGGTATATTGTATTCTGTATTGTAACTGAATTCAATGTGTATATTTTAATTACAAATAGCTGCACAGTAAAAATGATAAACAAAAGAAATAGTATTTTTCAATTCACTTCATACAAGCACTTTGTCATGAAATTGAAGCAACATATGAATCTTTAGCGTATCTGGCATGTAAATATCTTGCGATGCTGGCTACAACAGTGCCATGAGAACGCCTGTTCTCACTTTCAGGAGCCATTGTAAACAAGAAGCGTGCAGCCTTATCTCCTGCAAATGTAAACAAATTTTTTTGTCTGAGCGATTGGCTGAACAAGAAGTAGGACTGAGTGGTCTTGCAGGCTCTAAAATTTTACATTGTTTTATTTTTGAATGCAGTTTTTTTGTACATAATTCTACATTTATAATTCTACAACTTTCATGATAAAAAGCTTGCACTACAGTACTTGTATTAGGTGAATTGAAAAATACTATTTCTTTTGTGTTTTTTTACAGTGCAAATACTTGTAATCAAAAATAAATATAAAGTAAGCACTGTACACGTATTCGGTGTTGTAATTGAAATCAATATATTTGAAAATGTTGAAAACATCCAAAATACTTAAATAAATGGTATTCTATTGTTTAACAGAGCAATTAATCATGTTTCATTCTTTTAATCACGTGATTAATCGCGATTAATTTTTTTAATCGCTTGATGGCCCTAATTAATATATTTATTTTTAGGTCCTAATAGCGTTCTTGGCATCCTTTCTACACTGCAGTGACACCGATATGTCAGCAACACCCTAGTGAAAATAAGCACACAGAGAAACATTCCAACAACAGCCAGCTGTTAGTTTGACAGATAGCAAGTATCTTTCCTTATGTGCCATGTAAAATAATGCCAAGAAAACCTGGTTTATGGTATGGTGACATCTGCCAGGAGATCTACAATGTATGATTTCCCACTATCATTTAATTCTGATGGAAAGACAAAACCCTCTCACCGCCTCTGGAACCCTGTAGCAATGGTTCATTAGGATTTCATGGCTCAGTTACAGAATTCTCATGTTTCCTACTATGTGGCAGAAGCTTGTGATTTAGGATACCCAACCTGAGACACCTAAAAGAAGCCTGATTTTCAGATAGAGCTGAGCACTTGCCCAAGGAAAACTATGCCCCTTTAAAGTATCTAAAGTTGGACACCCCAAATCACTAGTCCCTTTGCTACTGCTCTTTTATCCCAGTCTCCTCATAGGTATCCACTGCAGAAAAGTAAATCTCCTCTTGTCCGTAAAGAGTGATTGCGGTATCTAAAGGACATGAAAGAAGCAGATTGTGAGGCGGACACATGGAGACACACTTTATTTTACCTCCTGATTGCATGGAAGATTGTAATTTAAATTACAATTGTCCAGCCAATATTTAATTTAATAATGTGGTATTTGTAGTCATGTGTAACCAGTCTTTAACTTGTACAGAAAATCTCTATTATTTCAGTTATGTCTGGAAGTCCCCAGAGCAGCCGATTGGTTCAAGATTTTGGGACTCTGCTTACCCAGACATGGGCCTCATTTTATCTACTTACAAATTTCTAGTGCCCCTACCACCGTATCTAGGTGCCAAGATACATGGCCTATTGTGTGAGTGTGCAAATGTGTGCTTTGAGTTGGCATGTGGGGGATAAAGAGGAAGGCTGGAAGGTGCTCTAGCTTCCTGTCTGTGCAGGAGGGCAGCCAAATTCCTAAAGTTTTTCAATAGCTGACTGCAGAAGTGTGATGGGATAGTGCCACCAGTCGTTCTAGAAACACTAAGGGGGTGCACCAGCTAGCAATCAGGGGCTGGCTCTAACGGGAGTGCTCACTGCACCCTTCTAAAGGGAATGGCACTTATTAAGAGAGGATGTTGTACAGTATTGCCAACCTCAAGAGATCAAAAATCCTGAGTCAGACCCCCGATAAGGATGACATCGGCTCCCCCAAAGCATGATTTATTTTAAAAAAAAGATGACTTTGTGCTTTTTCAGTTTGTATTTTGATTTCTGAACTCCCCCTGCCCATCCTCAGTGTGTGTGTGTGTGTGTGTGTGTGTGTGTGTGACAATGGGCATAGCCCACTCTTCCACAGGTAAGGGGATTCTGGCCCCTGTTGCAGAAGTTCTCCCCCCACCCACATTTTCCTGTCTAGCACCTCCAGCAGTTCTACCGCCAACTCCCAGCAGTTCAGCCCCCAAACCTCCCCTCTGTTCCTCCTACAGCTCTTTAGCAAAGCCTAGGCAAGGGATAGTGGGGTCCCCTTCTCCCTTCCAGGCAGGAGAGCCGCTCTAGAGATTCATCACCCCTCTCTGCCCTTTCCCAGGCATGTGATGCAGAGTGAAGAAGCAGAAGTACTGTCCCGTTCCTATTGCACACGGAAGGGGAAGGTGGAGGAGGGAGTGGAGCCACCCTAAGCTGCTGGGCTCTTTAGCTCCCTCTTCTCCTCCTGTGGGAATGTCTTCGGGTTGCTGAAGAGATGAGCACAGAGAAGTCTTCTAGGAGCAGCTCTGACTGGCTGTGCAGTCTCAGGAGGCGAGTGAGTGAGGCGGGCGGCCAGTCAGAAGGATCACGTTCACTAGTGGGCTGGAGCTTCTCACATCATGATGAGATTGGCTCCGGCCCCAGCCAAAACCCCATCCCTAGTGAAAAAATCATAACAGTCGGCAACACTGCAAAGAGACGACAAAGGAAGGCACGCACAAAGCTCAAGAAATTGTATTGGTCCACCCGGGAACTATGCTACACATTGTAGAGTACCCTCTACTGGCCCCTTATCTATTGCCTAGTTAACACTTCTGTAACAGTATTTGCTACGTCAGCCCTGAGCAGCTCATGCAAACAAAGGCACTCTGTCTCCCAGTCTATATGCTGGGGCGTGGGGGGGGGGATGGGCAGGGGTGTGTGTGTGTAGCACCCTTGACTGCTCCCCAGGCTCATTAATCATAGAGTAGCCAAGTATATTTAAAACACACTTTTCATTCTCTGGTAAATTGTGGACATGTGTCGTACATAGCAATTTCCCTCTGAACAACTCATGCTGGTGCAATGTTATTTTGATCTGTCTCTTTTGTAAGATAATAAATTTCCTCTCTCCAGCTGTTTTGGCCAGTCTGTTCTACAGATGGCATGGAAGAGTCAGGTATGTCCCTCAATACCTACATCATATGCAGGTTGAAGAGTACATGCAGAAAACTGTAGTAACATTAACTGAATTCATTACTTGTTTTTACTATTGATCGTGATGCAGAGAAGAACCTTGAACACTACTGCATGTGTCTATAAGAAAACACAGACCCTAGTTCTGGTTGAGAAAGAACACTAAAAGCCATTTCTTAAAAGCAAATCAATAGAACCTGCCATCTCTCTTCACTATGTCCTCTTTGAGAAAACTAATCAGAAGTGCAGGTCTGGTTGTGGAGTGCCATATTCTGGCTGAACCAAGTGGCATCAAACTGAAAACTAGAGGGAAGCAGCAGCAACATACAGAAAAGGAGAATTGATCCTTCCTAAGGGAAAGTGAGGAATCTAAGAAAAAATCTATAGAGAATCCTTTTCAGCAGGTGAAAGTTGTGTTGTAACAGACTGAATTGGTAATTTTTTATGCAGGCACAAATACTAAAGGCTAATCTGTATGTTATACAAAGTCCTTCATTGTGTATCTGTATTTATTATATTATTGTTGTTGTAGTTACTATTTGTATTATGCAAAAAGAACAGGCGTACTTGTGGCACCTTAGAGACTAACAAATTTATTAGCGCATAAGCTTTCGTGGACTACAGCCCACTTCTTCGGATGCATATAGAGTGGAATAAAAGAATACAGACTAACACGGCTGCTACTCTGAAACCTATTTGTATTATGGTAGACTCTAGAGGTTCTAATCCCAAATTAGTGCCCCCATTGTGCTAGGTGCTGTATGAGACAGTGTCTACCCCAAAGAACTTACAATCTAAATAAATGAGGCAAAGGAAATATTTTACAGATGGAGAATGGAGGCACAGAGAGATTAAGTGACTGCTCCATGGCCACACAAGAAGATTTTGACAAAGCTAGGTATTGAACCCAGATTTCCAGAGTCCCAGGCCAGTGCCTTAACCAAAAGGCTACTTTCCCCCTCCGTGTAGGTACCTTGCTAAAGTTGTAGCCCAGGGGGAACTCAATTGCCTCAGTCAGAATTCTTCTTGGGGCTCCCACAGGGTCAAGGTAGAATGCTGCTGCAGCAGCTCTAGCACACTTTAAACAGGTGAAGGCTGGAAGAGCCCCAGAGAGTGCAGCCGGTTGTGCTGTAGAACCGGCCAGGAAACAGAATTTCACTTCCATGAAAATTTTTGAGATTCTGGGGAAAAAAATCATCCCAAATTGAGGCAAAACCCCCAAAGCCTCAAAAACTGCTGCAGAATTTAAATGCCACATTTTGTTTCGTAACACGTGAAACATTCTTCCAGTGGGAATGTTTTGGTCTTTCCAGAACAAAATATGTTCCCTGGGCTCCCATGCTTCCCAGGAGACTGGAAGACCCAGGAGCCCTGGCTTCATGGCAAGCTGCCACGGAGCCAGAGAAGCAAGCAGGTGGGTGGTGAGCTGACAGGAAACCTGCCTAGATTCTGTCAAGAGAGTGGAAAACATGCTCCCACAGAACTTTTCGCTTTGGATGAATCTGATTTTTCTGATGGGAAAATGTTCTGTCAGAACATGTCCACCCACTCTCCAGGGCGATGACCCTACCTGCATCCCAACCTATCCTGTCCCTTTTGGGGATGCTCTCACTACTGGCACTGCTGACATAAAATGGCAGCTCTTCTCTCCAGCCACACTGTAACTCCCCTCTGAGCAGAGTTAAGAGGGAGTGGGGTGGAAAAGACTCCTTGTACTCACTCCCTGCGGCCCTCATTCGGATAGCACCAGTCCAAATCTTGCCCTAACATCGGTTGGCCGAGGTGAAGTTTATTTTTACTCCGGAGAAGTTTGTGTGCTTGAATGTATGTGAGAGAACTGAGGGGGGACAATGCTTGCCTAAAATCTCTGATGCAACAGGAGATAAGCTGAATGCAGTAAAATAACAGTACTATGTTTTTTAAAATAAGGCAGCAGATTTAATTACTGGTCTGGGCAAAAAAGAAAAGAAAAGAAAAAAGGCCTCTTGGCCTTTAGGATGGTCCAATCAACAAGTACAACAGCATGCATTATGCATTCTACTGTTGGCACAGCTTTAATGAAAACCAATCACTTCATTCCAATTTCTCTTTTCCCCCTCTCCAAAATGCAATTAACAAACAGTGATTAGTTGAGCCATTTCCAAATTGTATTCAAATAAAAGCTATTTGGTCAGTGTGTAATTCCAACAGGGTGATACTTTTTGTGATTCGTAAAAGAGTTGGATTTTCCATCCAATCAGCCAGTAAGAAAAAAATAATGCAATATTAATAATTAATAATAACGGATTTAAAATGCTCTCCTTCTGTGTGGAATTTTTGACTCTCATAGTGTTGATAACATAAGAGAAGCATCTTCTCAGCTTTACTGATCTGGAGGACTTCCTGATTAATTTGCATCTTTGCCACAGAAGTTTCTCTTCTTGGGAGCAGTAAACATCAATTGCAGTGAAAAGTGCTACCATTCAGCATAACCACGTCTATGATACCCCAAACTGATGACACCATAAACAAACATCACATAAATAATTCTGTTTATATTGGCTTGTCATATGGGCCCCCCTTCCAGGAAGGAAGCATCCCTATCTCTTCCGATAACTTTCAGCAAGCAGATAAATCAATGACATATTAATAGAGGTGTAATCATCTTGCTTTCTTCCCATAGCATCTGGTCGATCAGAGCTCACAGTGGAGAGACAACTTTGCAAATGAATACAGGCTATCACTGTAGTTCAGATTTCATAGAGGTACAGAACCACAACAGCATGGTGATGACTCCGATTGCAGGATTAATAGCTTTAGCTCCTAATTGGAAAATGTTCCATTAGGGCTGTAATAGTTCCAGTGTTTATTATTTCTCAGATTCCAGAAGTAAGACTTATGGCCCTGCATTCTGCAATTTCTTTTGCAAAAAAAAAAAAAAGTCTTAGGTCTAAAAACCATCAAGATATTCCAAACCTCCAATGGACGATTCCTCCAGAGTCACTGGGTTGACAAAAATCCCAGTATACTTTTACCAAGAATAGGGTTGTTTTCCTTGGATGCTATACAAATTCTAATTACATTCAGCCTACCTAAAGTTCTCCCAGCAGTGTCAATTGCATATGGTTTTATCCTTCACTTTCCATCCTAAACTATTGCACAATGCTGCTGTGCTCTATTAAACAATTGACCAAAACTGGCTGTGTTTCATGGCTGGGTGAAGCATTAACAGATGTATATACCACACATACATGTATAGTATGTACTCACACAGAGACGTCGTAAAGCTGCACTGGGATCCTAAATGTAAGAGGATGTTATTATTTAAGATGGCTGACCCAGTGGTGGTTGGAATATCAATGCCATTAGGGTTAGAATGTGAACCTCACAATTTTTTAATCCAGCTTTAAGAAATAATTTTTGCCCCAGGATTTGCTTACGGCACCACTTGTGCGAAGATTGGCTGGGACACACAACAATGTCCAGGAATCACTCCTATATGGAGCAGCAGGGTCAACAGCTGGCCTAGTATATTGGTTATTGATCTGTTACATGCTTTTCCCTTTTGTTGCCTTCATCCCACAGCAATAGATAAGATACTAAATGTAATTCAAAGGAAAAACAAAGGAAAATATTCCACTTCCTATCCGCAACACATACAGGTCATATAACAATAAGTGACTATCTTTGTGGTTAGCATAGAGACGGGCGGTGTGGGGAGAGGGTCAGTCCTGAATTCTATTCTTGGATCCATCATTTAATATGTGACCTTGGGCAATACACTGAGGGCATATCTACACTTACCAGGACATGACTCTGAGGTGATCGATCCACCGGGGGTGGGGGGAGGGATTTAGTGGGTCTAGTGAAGACCTGATCAATTGACTGCAGATCGCTCTCCCATCAACTCCACCAGAACGAGAAGCATAAGGTAAGTGTAGACACTGCAAAAGGTTGACCTAAGTTACGTCGACTCCAGCTACGTTATTCATGTAGCTGGAGTTGTACAACTTAGGCCGACTAAGCCCCGTAGTGTAGACCTGCTAAGACACTTAAAATTTTCCACCTGTAAAGTCAATATAATAATACTTCCCTGCTTCCCAGGGGGCTTGTGACCCATAACTAATCTTTGCAAAGTTTTGAGATCACTGCAACCCACTGCCCCGGTGTCTGTTCTGAGTCCCTGTGCTGTGCTTAATCACAGATAATGCAAGTTTCCTATTGCTGCCAGCTAGGGCACAGAGAGAGAGTCTGATCCAAAACTCAATGAAGTCTGTGGAAGTCTGTCCACTAATTTAAACATAATCCATCTTTTAGTTGAAGCTGAAGGGGTAGCTCTGGAGGTCCGGGTTCAGTCCCTAATGATGGCCCAGGTAAATCATTACATATGGATGAAAGATGCTGTATAAAAATAAAGTACTGACAGGTTTCAGAGTAACAGCCGGGTTGTCTGTATCTGCAAAAAGAACAAGAGTACTTGTGGCACCTTAGAGACTAACAAATTTCTTTGAGCATAAGCTTTCGTGGGCTACAGCCCACTTCATCGGATGCATAGACTGGAACACACAGAAAAGATATTTATACATACAGAGAACATGAAAAGGTGGGAGTAGCCATACCAACTGTAAGGTGTGAGGCTATTTTAACATGAGGAAATAAAAATGTTAAAATAGCCTCAAATCTTCTATGGGTCATCTCGATTATCACTTCAAAGGTTTTTTCCTCTCTCCTGCTGATGATAGCTCATCTCAATTGATTGGCTTCTTACAGTTGGTATGGCTACTCCCACCTTTTCATGTGCTCTGTATGTATAAATATCTTCTTTGTATGTTCCATTCTATGCATCCGATGAAGTGGGTTGTAGCCCACGAAAGCTTATGCTCAAAGAAATTAGTTAGTCTCTAAGGTGCCACAAGTACTCCAAAAATAAAGTATTATTCCTTCGTGACGACTCTTGAGTTTGTCCTGATAGTCCATAATTAAGTATTCCCAGAAGCTAATGTGCTACCAAAGTTTCAGTGTAATATTTTTTCATATATTCAATTTGTTTCTTACTTTCTTGGATTCCTACTTTGTCACACTTCTGATTTTGTAATCCACACAGCTGTATGGGAACTGTGTGGATCAAATGCACAGAGATTTGTCTTCTGTCTTTCTAGCCTCATCATTCATTAGTGGACACAAGCTATGCCTTCTTGACTGTTTTGCTTTTATGATGCAAAAAGAGCTGTGAGAGTCATCATTAGGCTACGCTTATCTGCACTGAACTTCCTTTGTCATCTATTAGTCTTTTTTAAACGTTCCAAGGCTTTCTGTGGCTGGATTCTCTATCGTTTGCTGCCTCCATGTAATCCATTCTATTCCTGCGATTTCTCTCCCCACCCCCTTTCCCTCATTTGTTAATTTTCTGGGCCAAATATCACTTGTGCATAAATTTTCATTTGTCTGCATTCAAAAGAAGTGGGTGCTTTTCCAGTGTTAATTAAAGCAAATTTGAAAATGAATTACTACTTGCATTGATCTTCTTCGTCGCAACCTATTATTTCCTCTCTTCTCCCTTCCCAGGAGTGAGAAGCCTTTGCTGGTTAATTTTTATTGTAGGTACCAAATATGCAGACATTCCAGCACCAGTAAGTCAAAGGGACAGCGAAGGGTAATTTATACGAAACCACTTGTAGCAGCTCATGCTTTTGTATAGAGGAAGTGAGTTAAATTTAAAGTGAAAAAATGTAATAGATTATTAGATTTTAAGCTTGGAAAGGACCATTGTAATGATCTGCTCTGACATCTTGCCTAACACAGACTGTAGCAATTTTGACATCAGTACCAATAACTTGTGGTTGAAGAATTCATTAGAACCAGGACCCATAATTTCATTTCCCTGAAACCACCCCCCCTAATGTCTCAAGCCAAATGGTCCTTCTGACATGGGGCTGGACTAGAACCAAAGAGGACAGGCCCTGTAGCCTATACTCCAACTCAGTAACTGAGCCTCTCCCTCCATGCACCGGATAAGATTGAACAGGTGTCATCTGAGCTAAATTTCTTTCACTCCTTCTTTGGCTTTAGGAATCGTGCTGATGAGGAGTGGTCATTCTTATTAACTTTACCCACTACCAAGACTTCTGTTTACCCCACATAGAAAGCTATTAATGTTTATTATTTACATACTAGTAGTGCATAGAAGCCCCAGCTAAGATTGGGGCCCCATTATGAAACAGAGTAAGAGACAGTCTCTTCCCTTGAAGAGCTTACAAGTCTTTATATACAAGACAGGCAGAGGGTGGGAAGTGAAACAGAAGCACAGGGACTTGTCACTTGCCCAAAGTCACAGTTTTGACTAGACTGCCTCTGCTCTGTGCTGATTGACTGCTTCCTCCCTCCCTTTTCCACACAGTCATTTCACCTCAGCTTGTCTACACTTGCTCAATTCACCCTCTCCTCCCTATCCCATCCTCTTAAGACTCTTCCCGTCAATGCACCCTATTCCTGCCCTTTTCTTTCCCTTTAGCTTACCCCTTCCTAATTCCCCCCCAATAAATAAAAAAAAATGGAACTAACATGACACTCGCTGCCATCACGTTGTTACTCTGTGTGTTACACTCCTTCCCCCACCCCGTCTGTCTTATCCACTGAAATTGTAAGCTCTTCTGGGGCAGTGATTTTTGTAATAATTGGGACTACAAATTTACCCTAGTTGTGAGCTCAACTGTAAAAAAAAAAAAAGTTCATAAAATGTCACAATAACCTCTATAATAATAAAAGTTGATGAGAAAAGGTATGAAAGGGAGACAGGAAAACTTAATTAGTCTATAGAAAAGGGCCACATTGATATAATTCAAGGACTGTGTTGAAATCATGCTTGGTAAAAACAGAATATGTGGAACTGGAATTAATGAACCAATATTGGTGTGTCAGATACCACACCTAATTGGTGGACAAATAATAAGGGGACGGGCTCTTTCGCCCATCACTCCCTTTGTGGGTCCTTAAAGAAAGTGACATTTGGGGGGAGAATAAAGAACAGATGGAGGCTAATGGAGCAAGCTTCACCACCATGGCTGCCGTCCCCACTATTTCCTGGGATCCTGGGCCTTGTCATCCTCATCCTGAGAGATGTCCTGACCTGACTGGGCCAGAGAGAGGGAGCCAGATGACATCGCCACCCCTACTAGCATCAGTTGAATTCTAAACACCACCTGAGATGAAACAGGATCAGACTTTACCAGCAGCAGCAAAAACAGCTCCAGCCCAGCTCAACCAACTTCTTCCCTTTTATTCAAAAGGACAGTTACTACCATTTTTGATCCTATTTAAGCCGGTCAAGCAAGGGTTTTTTTCCTTCTAAAAACTCTCTCCAGCTAAAAGGATGGACAACAAGAAGTGTTAAAATGAAAGCCTTACTTAATACTTTACATTTCAAATGCTTTAGCTGTGTTTCTTTCTCTTCATCTTTAATAAAAAGGTTAAAAGGATTTTTAACGGTTTGTTTGCCATGGAACTAAGCAGGCTGAGGTCTATACCAAACCCCAAACCTTGTTTAACACTGTTTAATATTGAACAGTAACTGGGTAATGCTAACACTTTTGGCCCATATATTCCATCAGATTTAATACAACAAGACCAACTACTACTCTGTTTGTCCTGTGCCTAGCAGAGCCCCATTCTTGTTTTGTCCTTAGGTACTACTGTAATAAACATGATTAATAGCAAATCAATGGCAGAACCATGATGGATAAACACGTCTACTGACTTCTAGTCCAACACTCTGTCTACTAGACCAAGAAAAGACCAGCTCTATGCTTCTGACCTATCCAGCTAACAGAGTAATCCATGCAGCCTCCAGCACAGAGATGTACATAGGACAAGTGATATATTGTTTTATAACATCATCTGCATACACATTTGGATTCTAGCACAACATAATGAATAGATCAGAGCAGGGCTGGCTCCAGCGTTTTTGACACCCCAAGCAGCGGGGGGAAAAAAAAAGCCGCGATCGGTGGCACTTTGGCAGCAGCTCTACTGCTGCCACTTCATTCTTCGGTGGCAAGTTCTTCCCTCCGAGAGGGACTGAGGGACCCACCGCTGAAGAGCTGGTTGTGCCGCCCCTTTCTGTTGGCCGCCCCAAGCACCTGCTTGCTGCGCTGGTGCCTGGAGCTGGCTCTGGATCAGAGACTGCAGGGCAATTTTAGCTCCATCAATCTGCCACTTTATAGACAATGTAGGGAGCACAGGGTGGACACAACAGGACCGTGACTGATCCCTATGGGTCCAATGTGAAGGTATGTTGTAGTTTACAGCATCCTCATGCATGTGGTTGCTAGGAATCCCAGGGCGTTCTTGTGTGTGTGCATGATTTCTAGGAGTTGCTTAGGGTACCTCAGGCATCTCTGCACCTCAGCCCATTCCAGCAGCCACTGCAGCTTGAGGACGACTCTTTTGGGGTTGGTGCTTGATTAGTGCTACTTGGAACTTTTTCAGGATGCATTGTTTCACTGCGAGATATGTGTTGCACTTATCATGCTTGGAAATCATGCATATGTGAAGCACCAAAGCCAGGTATATAGCCAATAGGATGGGACAGTTTATAGATGACAATGGGCATTTTTTTGCCACTATGGCTATTTGAACATTCAGTAGCTTTCAAGAGCTCAAAAGGATCCCAAGGCAGCAGATGAACTTAATCTGTGGATAGATGCTTGTGGTAGTTAAGGATGTTATAGAGAAAGCAAGTTCTTTAAGGTGTTTCCCACCAGTGTTACATCACAGGAATCTAGAAATGGCCATTTTGGATCAGACTCAAGGTCTTTCCAGTCCTGTATCCTGTCTCTGATAGGAGCCAGTAATAGATGTTTCAGATCTAATATAGAGATGTGAGATAATCTGCCCCTCCACCCAGGTCAGATCGTGATCTGGAATACTTAGAGAGTGTTTTGAGCCCCAAAGCACATAGTTTACTATCCTTCCTAAAATCTGTTGTCAGTAATTATAACTCTGGATATTCCTGATCCTTTTGGAATATTGTTAAACTCTTGGCCTCAAGGACTTCTTGTGGTTATGAGTTTTACTTTTTAATCACACATTTTGTGAAAACATATATTATTTTATTGTTTTGAATTTCACACCTGTTCATTTCAATGAATGTCTCCTTGTTTTTGTGTTACGAGGCAGGGAGCACATCAGTCTTAGAGAAATATAGAAAATGTGGTTTAAGCAAAATTATGCCTAAAAGGAAGGTTTTTCCAAATACATGATAGCCATACTCTTCAGTGGTGGATAATATTTGTGAACCAACCAGCCACATTCATTCCATAACATTCAAACACAACATTAAAAAAATAAAATTCTCCAGAATTTCAATATTGCTAAAGTATGTCAAATTCATAGAATTTTCCACTTTTCAGTATTGCTTTAAGTACATTCAATAACTCTTCTCAAATGAAACCACTTTAATTTGCCAGCTGTACCTGATCCTAAGCATACAAAGCCCCTAGTGATTTATAATAAATTAATACACATGGTTACAATACATCTTACCATGAAACTCTTATTCACGTGTTAGATGTCAGAACTGATTAGTTTTGCTTCATGGTTCTTACACTAAAAATATCTTAAGACATCACTCACTCTGCCGATAAGTACAACTAGCAACATGTTAATTTACAATAAGCAGTTTTTTTTATATAAGTTTACAATGTTGAAATGAATCACAGAATCAAAATATCAGTGTTGGAAGGGACCTCAGGAGGTCATCTAGACCAACCCCCTGCTCAAAGCAGGACCAACACCAACTAAATCATCCCACCCAGGGCTTTGTCAAGCCCGACCTTAAAAACCTCTAAGGAAGGAGATTCCACCACCTCCCTAGGTAACCCATTCCAGTGCTTCACCACCCCCCCCAGTGAAAAAGCTTTTCCTAATATCCAACCTAAACCTCTCCCACTGCAACTTGAGACCATTACTCCTTGTTCTGTCATCTGCTACCACTGAGAACAGTCTAGATCCATCCTCTTTGGAACCCCCTTTCAGGTAGCTGAAAGCAGCTATCAAATCCTATCCATGATCAAACTGCTCTTTTCTAAAATGAGTTCACTGTTCAAAAAATATACTGTGAAAGTTTTTGGAAACTCTCTCAATTCTGTAAATTTATGGACAGATCCTGAATGGTACTACGCTGTTAAATTTTAATGGGATACATAAATCACATAGTGTTGTTTTGGTAATCCCACTGCATGAGTATGGATGCATGCAGATTTGAAATAGAAATATTCACTCATGTGAATTTGAAATTCACATTTTGCAAACACACTGGCCAGTAGAATTTGATCACCCACAAATGTGGAAAATGGCCACAAAGAGGATGCATGTAAGATCTAATTTGGCCAAGTAATTTTAGAATATTTTTCAGCATTTACATTGTTCAGGTTGTTGATACTCAAGGTAATAATTATGGCCATGGAACACTATTGAATGTTAATTAGAACTCCCTACTCACTTCAATGGCACAAAAGCAGACAGCAGGAGATGCTCTTATGATTCATTTTCCAGTAAAAAGACACTCAAATATTTACCACAAAACTGAGCTGTTCAAGACAACAATCCTATAAAAACACTTATAGATATGAAGTCAGTGGGACCACTCACATGCATTAAAATTAAGTATATTCACAACTCTTTGAACGACTGGGGCCTAAGTCAATATATATCCTGCCATATGACTAGGGGGTGGGAGGGAAAGAATGAAGTAACCAGGAGTGGGTATGGCGGGAAATACCCATAAATGTGATTAAAGAGAAATCTTGGATACTGTGTTGTGAACAATGCAGAATTGGGAGGGAAGAGGGGGACTAGCAGCATGGGGCATTCGTCCCTGAAGGGACCTCCAGGTACTACTGTAATAGAGTAAGTAAAAAAGATGGGTTTTGAAAGCAACTAAGGAAATTAGGAACCTAACTTCCACAGATTTCAATTGAACTTGTGCTCCTAACTCCCTTAGTTACAGAACGATTTTCAGAAAAACCCAAATAACTTAGAAGCACAAGTCTTATAGATTTTCAAAGAGACTTCTGCTCCTGTGTCATTCAAGCGTTTGTGAAAATCCCCACCTTTGTGTGGACAGAGGTGATCAGGAAATGGGAGAGTAAAACATCCATTTTGTGTCAACATTTGTTTTTGCCTGGGCCTGCTATTACATTCTGAGGGTGGGATCTATATCATATGTATGTTTATAACAATTTTATTCCTTTTTATGAAAAGGAGAAATAAAACCAATCATTAATATGAATCCACAGCATCTGGCTTAGCAGTTCTCCTTCTCACAGAGCTAAAGGTAAGTCTTCCGGAAGAATGACCAAATAAATCTGCAGGATTCCACTAGATTCTCTGGTGACTTGGACAGAAATAAAGCGGTTCTGGGAGCCTGCAAGCCACATGTGATGCTGTAGCTGAGATATAAAAATGTAATGAGCATGAGCATTCGAAACAATTTGTTTTGAAAGGCTGGAGGACTATTCCTCACATCTATTCACTGGAGTGGGCTTGCATGAGTCCCTTGTTAACAGATCCAGCCTTTGGAATCCAGGAAGAAAAATCATAGTCTAGCTTTTTTTTTAATGTTCCCATTCCATTTCTTTATGAAAATAGCCTTTAAAATGTGAACTGATGTAAACCGAGCACTGTGGTTGAAGGGGAGCAATCAGCAGGACTCCACTTCTGCAGCAGAAACCATTTGGGATGTACCCCAGAGACAACTCGGTAGAGCTCCCCAAAATTCTTCGTCCAGCCCCAGGTTACAATGTTATTTTATTTATTTTGATTTAGAACAAAAAGCACCCATATGCAGGCTCGGAGCCCCCTGCCAATCAACTAGAATTACAAAATCAAATACCAGGTCTATTCAGCTCCCCTCTTCTAGCAAGCGGCAGCTCTTAATGCAATCATCACCACAGTGAGGAAAGTTAGAGACTGAAATATCGCCAAAAACCAGGCAAAACAAAGGAGCTTTACAAGTGCCCTGAAAGTAAGCAAATCCGAGCTCTTTTAGACCAGAGTGAAAGGGCATTCCCAGGCTCTGGGATCCTCATGGAAAGTGCCCTGCCAGCACCCCCTTCTCTTTTACTGAGGGGGCTCTAGCATCAGCTCCTCAACTGACTGCAACTATGTTTCATGAGGAGAGATGTAGTTCCCAACTGCCATAACTGATTCCTGCCTGGGCCTACTTGAGGAAGTGGTTAAAACAAACAAACAAACAAAAATCCTTTTGTAGGCGCCTGTAAAAACATGGAGGCCAGCTTTGCTGGTTAAAACTGTCAGCCCTTTTTCAGTCTAGAGTTGAGCAGGATGCTACTTACTTAGGATGCTGCCATCAGGGGCAGCTCCAGGCACCAGCGCAGCGAGCGCATGCCATGGGTGTCAAGCCACGGGGGGCAGCGTGCCGGTCGCTGTGAGGGTGGCCGTCAGGCTGCCTTCGGCGGCATGCCTGCGGGAGGTCCGCTGGTCCCGCGGCTTCGGTGGTAATTCGGCAGCAGGGACACTGAAGGCACTGGCGGACCTTCCGCAGCCATGCTGCCGAATCCGCGTGGCCAATGGACTGCCCGCAGGCGTGCCGCCGAAAGCCTCCTGACTGCCGTTCTTGGGGTGGCAAAAACCATAGATCTGCCCCTGGCTGCTATGTTGCTAGGATACCTACTATTGCTGTGGTAATGTCAGCTTCCTTAAGGGGGCACTCCACTCCTGCGTTCCCCACAAGCACTGCTAGGAGTGCAACTGGGACTTTGCCGTGTAGACACTCCACCAATTTGTGAGGAAGATAAGGAAGGGAGGGGGAGACAGGGCCAAGGTGCTGCTGTGCTGAGTGAGTCCATCACCCCAGCTTTCTCCCACTCAGCACTGCCTGGCCAGATCAGTCCAAGAGTGTAAGGCCAGGCGCTGAAGACCTGCTTCCCTTGTCCCTATGCCATGAAGGATCAGTGGTTAAACTAGATTAAGATAGAAAGGGGAGCTCATCAGTTCTTCTGGTTGTTATCACAAGTCTTTCAGAACAGCATTATCTTGGGAGGATGGGATATATCATCCCAACAGGCCAAGGCAGAACTCCATCTCTTCCCTCCCAAGCCTTCTGCATTCACCGCATCTCTGTCATTATAGACAACACTATCAGGCTCCTCATTATTATTTATTTGTAATATTGTAAAGCTTAGGAGCCCTGGTCATGGATCAGGACCCCATTGTACTAGGTACTGTACAAACAGAACAAAAAAAAAAGGCTTTCCCTGCCATGTAAGTTGGGCCTTCAATCTCAGGCTTATTTTTGCTTCCCTCCTTCTTCACACCTTCACATATCCAGGCCATTTCCAAATCCTGCTGCTACTTCCTCCTCAACATCTCTAGGATGCATCCTTTTCTCTCCATCTCCACAGCCCTCACTATATCACCCACTGTTTACTGCAACATCCTCCTCTCTGGCCTCCCACACCCACATTATGTCCCTTCGATCCATGCAAAATGCAGATGCTAAACTCATCTTCTTTCATTATTGAGATAGTCGTGTAACTCCCCTCTGGCTCCATCCACTCGGTCCCCAACAAAGTTCTATGTCATTCTGCTCTGCCCTTATCCATGTCTCCATTGTGCCTCCATCCCGTCTGCTCCACCAATGTTCCCAGCCTTGTCCTCTGGTTTGTTAGAATCTGCCACAATCACCTCTGTGATGTCTTCTGCAGAGTCCTCTATGCATAACATGACCTCGCTGAACTTATTCTCCTGGGACATCTGCATTTAAGTTCCTCTTATAGAGCCATGTTAACTGAGTTGTTTCCAGTGAATGGAGTCGGCTTGTCTATAAATTGCCTATTCTTGTTCCTCTTCTAATAACCTCTGTCTGTTTTTAGATGCTAAACTCTTCAGATCAGTGACAACCTTCTGGAGAGGTTAGAGAGCACTAGCACTTAGTGGATTCCACTTTATATAATCATCATTGTCATCTTGGGGTGATGAGATCCCTATACCTGTAGCTTGTCTGCGACAGCTGGCAGGAGCAGTTGTCAGATAGTAGAGCCACCTTGAATCTCTCTGCAGCATTGAGGAGGGGGAAGCACGGTAGGTCAATAGGTGTGGTGATACAAGGATTGGTGGATTTGGGTTACGGAATGAAATGATGGATTTTGGGGGAGAAGAAGAATATTCTACCCAGAGACTGTCCTAAGATTTAGAGTCTGAAGGAGAATATTTTAAGGGAGCTTCTTGTTAAACTTTGGGAGCAGAATACTGCATCAGTGCATGTATTCTTGCTGTTTGTTAAATTGAGTTCTTTATTTTGTTTCTTTTTAAAGAACTATTTGTATGTAATTTAAACGGAAGTAGAAAGCGAGCCAAGTGCAATAAGCGTTCTAAATGACACATTTTATCATGATAAAGATGAAAAGCAGAATGTGGGTGCACTATATACCCTCAGATTCAAAATTAATGTGGATGAGAAACCCAGACTATTACAGACTGGTTGTTCATGGGCATCTAATGGATGCTTGGTGGCCTATATGAAAAAAAAATGGTGGTTTTTATTTGAGTTGGGCAAATATTGTAACATTGTCTGGAAATGTTTTAAGGGCTCAAGTGAGAATTAAGAGGCTTTGTTCAGGCAGGTGTATGGGGTGACTTTCACACCAGAGAGAAAATTTCAGATTTGTAATCATGAATATTAAATGCCAGAAATTTCGTTCTAAAAGTCACTGTCACAGGTTATGTCTCACAGCCACCTCCTTGGGGTGACAGTGACAGGGTCAGCTCTAGAGGTAGAGAAGCTGGGTGGCACCTACACACAATTCCAGAGGGTGCTGTGACATTTCACTTTTTGTTTTTCCTTCTGCTGATGGACTTTATGGGCCATTTTTACCCAATGATCCGCTGGCTGGGTTTTTTCCTTTGGCTGTTCCAGTGAATACTGAAAACAGCCTCTGCCATGGTCAACAAAATAACTAGGGCCACTCCTGAAGATGGGCTCCTCATTTACCTCATACATCATTGCATGACCAACAGCAATCGTGTGATTCGGTCCTGGCGTATGGGATATAGCCCTCAAACAGTACCTCTTAGTGAGTCCGACTCTTTCCAGAGAGCCTGTAAAACAGTACAGACAAAAAGGCCTATGAGAGGCTAGGCATCCTTCACAAAAAAGGAGGGGGAAGTACTTGTTCACATTCTGCACGCTCACCTCTCACCCTTTTGCTTGGTTAAAGGCTAAGAGTATATCCTGGGTTGTTCAACAAAAGAAACAAACTAGTCTGTTTTCTTTCCCCTGAGGCCTCAGGCCGGTGGTACTCCTAAGCAGTTCTTCAGCACATAACCCAGTGGCCTGGTCTGGGAGCTCGAGCTCCACTTGTTTCAGAGGACCACCCCCTAGTGGTCTGAGTTCCACCCTTTTAAGGTCCCAGCCGGATAAGCCACACAAGTGTAGCAGTTTGGGTTTGACTGACCAGAGTTCTTTAACCCTTTCTTGACCCTTGGGGGTAGGGTATTCTCTGCCCCACCAGAGTTATGATCATCCAATAAGGGAACAGAAAAATGTCTTCTGACATGTTTGTAAGTAGATTAGTTTCAATTTTAAATTGCCAACACTTGCAATGAACTGTTGCTGATCTACAGACCAAGAACTTCATAGGAGTTATTTGCTGAATAGGGAGTTTATTTGGGAACTGCAATGTGTCTTGGGACAATGAGCAAAGAGAAAGTGGCAAAATGCATTGGATAGATTATTCATTATAAATTATTTGCCTAGTTCTAGTTCCTGCATCTCAAATGATATCACCACAAACAAGACAGCCAGGGAACTCAAGATACCAACAGAAGGGTGAGCATGGAATCTTAATTACCTTCTTAGCTGACCGTCCAGCTTATCTGTGGAACAACATATAGAACTTGCACTGCTGCAATTCCATGCTTTGAATTTTCTGTGGCTAAAAGAACTATGGTTATCCAGCATCTTCCATAAGCCATAAGTTTACTATTTTGAAAAGAAGCCTGACAGGGAATCAGACAAATTCCCAAAGAGAATTTCTTCCTGAGGACCATAGTTCATGCTGCTCTTGGTCAAGAGCCTGATGAGGCAGAGTACTCAACACTTTATGTCCTAGTAGAGGGTGCTCATTACTTTGCAGTATCTAGCCCTGGGAGGCTTTGGCTTCAAAGCCACAGTCTGCCTTAAAAGGATGTAGAAGGGTCATGATGCAGCACCAAGAGTGTGGTCAACAACTATGCTCCTCTGGCCCAATAAGATTAGACAAATTAGAGGATTGGGCCGAAAAAAACCTGATGAGGTTCAACAAGGACAAGTGCAGAGTCCTGCACTTAGGATGGAAGAATCCCATGCACTGCTATAGACTAGGGACCGAATGGCTAGGTAGCAGTTCTGCAGAAAAGGACCTAGGGGTCACAGTGGACTAGAAGCTGGATATGAGTCAACAGTGTGCTCTTGTTGCCAAGAAGGCTAACGGCATTTTGGGCTGTATAAATAGGGGCATTGCCAGCAGATCGAGGAACGTGATCGTTCCCCTTTATTCGACATTGGTGAGGCCTCATCTGGAATACTGTGTCCAGTTTTGGGCCCCACACTACAAGAAGGATGTGGAAAAATTGGAAAGAGTCCAGCGGAGGGCAACAGAAATGATTAGGGGTCTGGAGCACATGACTTATGAGGAGAGGCTGAGGGAACTGGGATTGTTTAGTCTCCAGAAGAGAAGAATGAGGGGGGATTTGATAGCAGTCTTCAACTACCTGAAGGGAGGTTCCAAAGAGGATGGAGCTCGGCTGTTCTCAGTGGTGGCAGATGACAGAACAAGGAGCAATGGTCTCAAGTTGCAGTGGGGGAGATCCAGGTTGGATATCAGGAAAAACTATTTCACTAGGAGGGTGGTGAAACACTGGAATGCGTTACCTAGGGAGGTGGTGGAGTCTCCTTCCTGGGAGGTTTTTAAGGCCCGGCTTGACAAAGCCCTGGCTGGGATGATTTAGCTGGGAATTGGTCCTGCTTTGAGCAGGGGGTTGGACTAGATGACCTCTTGAGGTCCCTTCCAACTCTGATATTCTATGATTCTATGATTAAAATTTGCCTGTGTGGGAGACAGAACTTTCTTGGGGGACAGTCTGAGACGGCAGAAGAAACACCCCCAGGAGCTAACCATCACAAATCTCACCACCTTCTGCTCCTATGCAAGGCACATTTCTTTGACCTGCCTTCTCGAATATAAATGCATAGCAACTTTAAAATAAATAAATCACACTTCTAAAACCCTACCAGCACAAGACACTGCCCAGCACAGACGACTACTCCCCAGGAGGGATGAGTGAACAAAACACCACACAACAGATGTGGAGTCATATTGCTGTATGCACTACTGGGAAGTGCTCAGATACTATGCTAATGAGTGCAGTATATAGGTTTATATAGAATACAACTCAGAAGGATGTCAGACTGATTCATCCAGAATTCTTCTGGGGGTTTCTGGGCCGTGCACACTGCAGAGATAGATGCACAGATGTTCAGATACAGAGCTGGGAATACCCAGGCCTCGCTTGCACTCTGCCCCTTTTAGACAGCACAGTAGGAGATGCTAGCAGACAGCAGTGTTGTGATCCCCTACAGGATTATGTTGAGTGTTGAGCACGGCTCCTGAGGTGATGGAAATGTCTTTGGGCTCCATCCTCTCTTCTGTTCACTCCCATACAAAACTGGACACAATCAAGCCCAAAGGCTGCATTTCATCAAAGCACTTAGGCATGTGTTTATGTGGTTTGCTGAATTAGTACCTAAATGCATAAGGCTGAGCATCTTATTAATTGGAATCTGTTCTTAGATAAAGTACTGTTTGCCAGTCCTAGCTTTTTCCATATTCAATAAATAACAGGGGAAGCTGGGAGTCTCGTGTGTAGTTACGATTATCGAACATTTCCCATTATGAGACCTTGTTTTCAGGTGCTTATAACTTTGCTTTTTTATAACCATTTTGGCTGATATTTTCCATGCTGGGTGTCTGCCTGTTAAGTTTCAACAAAAAATGGTTCAGCCATTTCTCAGAATTAGACTGGGGAAAAATACAAGTTTTTCACATTGTAACATTGTGGCACCAATCACTCGCGAGTGCCCTGTTCAGATCAGGTGTATCAATGATCTTTAAATAATCCCTGCCCTGGTATCAAGCCATACTCCCAGAGCTTCCCCCTCTGCAGGCAATGGGTTTCACCATCTTGGTCTACTCTGACCCCAGCCCTTCAGCTGGGCCACTAAGTAGTTCAATTCCCCTTCTGGGGGGTCTCTTGCTGTTCAATTGTAGGCCAGTTCCCCAGTGGTCTATGGGGGGGGAGGGGCAGGCTCACCCACTACTCTGGGTCCAACCCAGGGACCCTAAGAATAGCAGCCATGTGCCACTGTGTCCCCTTTAACTACACTGCTTTCTGTTCCCTGGGCCACTTCCCTGCAGCCCCAGCCTTCACCAAAGCTTCACCCTTACCTCAGGGCTCATCCTAGTTCAGACCCAGCACCCAGCCAGGAACTCTTCCTCGCTGCCCCGGTCCCTGCTTATACTGAGCAATCCATGATGGTGCAGTTCCCTTTGACCAGCCAGACCACCATTTGTACTCCTTTAGCTTCTGGCTCTGCAGCTTCTTTTATATGGCCCCCTGGGCCCTGATTGGCTGATCCCTGCAGCCACTCTAGGCTGCTTGGAGGACTCCTCTACTGCTCCTTTCCTGGGATGGGTGTGGTAGGATGCTGAGGCTTCCAGCAGGAGGCCTCTGGGCCTAGTCCACACCGTCACACCCTTCCACTCCTCAACAGGATTGGCGTGGTAGTTCTATAGAAGCTAATTTCTCTTCTTTACCCCTCTTTTGCCACACTGTAGCAGGGCCTTCTCTCTCCCAGACCTCTTTGCCTGGAGGGCTATTAGTTATAGTCTCTGTGCCCCAATCTATCAGGGTCCTTTTCGCATAGGATCTTCTCCTAGAAAGCTTGTCTTAGCCCTTTGCCATTTTCAATCGGGGCTCTCTCTCACAGATCTCTCTATCCATAGAGCCTCTACCCAGGTCTCTGAGGGTCTATTCTCCTGGGTCTTTCTGACCTGGAGAGCATGTTCATGGTCCCTTGTCTCACTTTCTTCTCTGGGATTTTGGGGTCTCTGTATGCCAAGCCTCTAGCTACATTTTGTAATCATATACCGTGTGGAGCAAGTGCTGTTTTTCCATCCTTGGTGAACTGGAGATCTTCGGTCAGCTGTTCATTCATGAATTTGAGATCCTCCAGTTCCTCCTCTGCTGCTTCCAGCCATTTTGCCAGGTCATTGTCTCTTAGGAGGAAACTCACAAAGCCTGCCTGCACTACTCACTTCCCTATCCAAGGGTCCTATTCACTCCCCCAGGCTTTTTCTTTCATCTCTCCCTGCTGGGGCAATTCTTTCTGGGCCTCTGTGCTAGTTATCACACTGGGTATTTTAGCCTGAGTTCCTACAGTGCTCTGCCGCACCTGGGGCTCCATCTGTGTTCCCACTGTAGCTTTCTGAGTTCTCTCCCTCTGGGCCTGAGCCTATGCTTCCTGCAAAGCCAAGCATTGTTTCCTTTGCCCCTTCATTTCCACCTGTACCTGAGCCAAATCCTGCTGTACCTGGATCAGCTGGTTAATAACTTTCCCTCAGTAGACATTGGCACTTCCTCAGTGGGTATCTCACATCTTGGGCATTCTAGTCTTGCCTCTGGGCTCTTTTCTGGGGTCTCCTTAGCCTGGCTCCCATCCTCTCTGCTTTCCTTCCCAGGCAGGCCCAGACCCTCTCGGTTCTGGATCACGATCCTGGTCTTTCCTGCAAGAGGGCAGAGTAGCCCACCCAGTCTCTTCCCAAGATTACGGGCCATGGAAGGTCCTTGACCACGGCGACTTGGAATCAAGCTCCCCAGTTCTGTATCACCAGCTCAACTTCTGCCGTGGGACAAACTCTGATCTCCCCAGGTACACAGGAGACGTGTACTGGGAGGGATTGGTCCAGGTTAGTTGCTCTTACCAGATCTTCCCAAACCAAGGTATACCCACACCCTAAGTCTACCAGACCCTTAACTACAGTTCTTTCAAGCCTGACTGTCACTAACTCCTGATCTTTGGAGTAGACCCCCATGATTGGCCCCACTGTAATAACAGTTTAAGTAGCCATATTTCATTACTGGGCAGTTCTTTTTAATATTCCCAGACTAGGCACACCTGTAGCATACTACCAGGTCTCCTAGCTCCTTCCCACTAGTACTCCCCGTAGGCTGCAGGGCTCCTTGGAACTTCTTGCTATTGCGGTGCGCCCCCTGAGTCTAGAAGCCTTGGGGCTTCCCTTCTTGCGAGCGTCCCTGAGCCACCCCCAGTGCACCCCTCTCAGTTTACCAGCCAGTCTGGGTCGTTCCTCTCCTTCTGCCTCAAAGTAGACCTCAGCTCCCACAACTCCTTCCCTCACTGAGGCCGACTGGAAATGCTTTACCCAGCTCTGTGCTCCTTCTAGGACCACTCTGATCTTGGAGCTTCTCCACTGAGCTTGTCTCTGGACAAAGCCAGTGTGTTGCCAGGTCTTGTAACTTCTGCACCACCACCTGTGGTTGTGCCCCTCACAGGAATGATTCCATCCAGTTCTGCCTGTGCACCTCTGATGTAAGCCCTAGCTGATCCAAAATGGCTGCTTTCACCACTGGAAGGAACTTGTTTGCTTGTTGCTTACCACTTGGTAAGCCGCCTGTGCCTCACCCATCAGGAATGGTGCTATTTCGGCTGCCCAAATTGACTCTTTCCACTATACTGCCTTTGCCACCAACTCAAATCCTGGAGGAAGGCTTTGGGGTCATCTCCCAGCCCAAGCTTTGCCAAGCCTGAAGCCAATTAACCACTAGTTTCATCACCAACTGTGTCCTCGGATGTGGTGTGACCCAACTACCTCTGTGTCCACTCCTGCTGGTTGGAGTGGATCTTCTACCACAGTTGCTGTGCTGCAAACATTGCAGGTTCCTGTTAATCTATTAGCAGGGCCTGTGTCTGCTTCTGCTGCTGCTCCTCTTGCTGCTGTGGCATAGAAGTTCCATGCTGCTGCTGGCCTGTCATGAACAGGCAGATCACCTCTTCCATGGTCACACCCCTTCTTTATCAGGGGTCAGTCCAAAGGATCCCACTTCTAGTACCAAATGTAACATTGTGACATCCACCTCTCCTGAGTGCCCCTCTGATCGGGTGCGTCTGCGGTCTTTAAATAGTCCTGCCCATGGTATCAGGCTGTACCCTCTGGGCTTCCTCCCTGAAGACAATGGTTTTACCCTCTTGGTCTACTCTGGTCCCAGCTCTCCAGCTAGGCCACTATGTAGTTCAATTCCCCTTCTGGAGATTTCTTACTGTCTGATTGTAAACCAGTTTCCCAGTGGCATATGAGGGGGGTCCCAGCCCAGGGACCCTAAGAATAACAACCATGTGCCGCTGTGTCCCTTTAACTAAAATGCTTTCGGTTCCCTGGCCCACATCCCCACCCTTCACCAAAGCTTCAACCCTGCTTCAGGGTTCATTCAACTTCAGGCCCAGCAGCCAGCCAGGAGCGCTTCCTCGCTGCCCCAGTTCCTGCTAGTACTGAGCTGTCCGTGGTGCTGCAGTTCCCTTTGTCCATCCAGGAGCACTCTCTGTACTCCTCTAGCTCCAGCAAGAAACTGACTATTCTTGGCTCTGCACATCTTTTATATGGCCTGCCTGGGACCTGATTGGCTGCTTCCCCCATAGCCTCTCTAGGTTGCTTGGAGGACTCCTCTAATGCTAATTTCCTGGGATGGGTGTGGCAGGACACTGAGGCCTCCAGCAAGGGGCCTCTTGGCCTAGTTTACCTGGTCACACACATGTTAAACAAATCTTATCACTGTTTCATTCAGAAGCTCCAGCACCTTTACAGAGCCAGGCCTTTAAATTTGGCAAAGGGAAGAAGGGTTGCCATGGAGACAGGCATGGAACTGTTGCCAATCCTGTGAAAATCTACCCACACTTGGCCAAATTATAACACTTTGAAAAAAAATAAAAAAAATCTCAATTCACACATAGTACAGACTAATGAATATGCACAAGGAGGATGAAATAAGGTTGTACATGCAGCCTTATATGCTGTTATTGCCTACCTTTTGAAATGTGACTTCGCAAGCATAGCCTGGTTTGGGGTGTGTAATATTGTATTCTACTGGGACGAACAGTTACTATGGGGGTTGTTAGGATAGCAAATGTGTAGTATCTAAGAATATCGAAGACTGAATATAACATATACAGGGAAGCTACCATATTGCTATTAAAATTCTGCATCATTAAAAGTCATCATGTATTCAAACAGGAAATAATGCTTAAAATCATTTGTAATGGTGCCATCTTGTGTTTGAAATTGGAAAGTGTTGTACAATTTTACTTCATGATAAAAATAGTTTTATATTCCACTTCTCTGAAACCAAGGCATAAGTATTATTTTAAGATAAATTCCAATTGACAGTTACAGAAGAATTCAAGTTTGATATATTAACACTGTAAAACCTTTGTATTTAATGAGTGTTTGTGGTAAAAATGAAGGATCGGGTTATTAATGGGTGTCAAGGATGGTTAGTTTTTAAGAATAAAATATTTTAATTTTCTGAGTACCAATTAAGAAGTAGTCAGCCAAGTCACCTTCCTCCCACATCATCTTGAATTCACATTATTTTAATTTGTGTATAGAATTTAGATTTTAAATGTCATAAAAATGAGATCAACATAATTTTATAAAAACTAGTTTCATCTACTTGTACAAGAAAGTGCTATGACACATAAACAAAGGCCAAGCAAACTAGGTGGTCTGGGTTTGTGGGTGAATATGGGAGAGGCCAAGTACTGTCAGAATATCTTCCATAATTTCATAACACCTCTTTTTGCCTCCCTGAAATTTCACAAAGATTTGAAATTTTGGGGGAAGGGAGGAAAGTATTCTAACTGCAGACATATGGGAAGTCTCAAATAAATAAATAAATAAATAAATAAAATATATAATTAATAATAATTCCTGGTCCTTATGTAGCGCTTTTCATCGGTAGATCTCAAAGGGCTTTACAAGGGAGGTGAGTATCATAATGGTCCATGCTTTGAGAGTGAATGCACGAGAGCTCAAATGTTGATGCAAATATGTTGCCACTCCTCTCCCATGTGATTGTAGGTAGAGCTGGTTGAAAAATGGTGACATTGTTTTGCCCAAATTTTCACAGTTGTGTCATGGGGAAGGAGGGAAAGGGTCAACATTCAAAATTTTTGAAAACTTTCAGATCGTCAAGTTGTATTTTGGCCATTCCCCTTCCCAAGACCGAGTCTCACTCTGACATCACATTTAATGTATATCCCATCGCAGTTAGCAGCCCAGTGACTCATCACACCTAGGGCTTGGTCCTACATTATGAGTGTCAATGGGAGCTATTCCATTGACTTGAATGGAAACAGGATCAAGTTCATTATCCAGCCCCTACACAGTTTCTCATTTAGGGTGGTATTCTGCAGGGCTAATTCTACATAGGCTAATTTATGTTTCACTTGTGCCAAGTAACCAACACTATCTATTAACAATCCAGATCATTAAATTTGAAAAAAAAACAGCTCTAGATTCCCCCAGGCCCAAAGTTGTTCCATGCATTTGGTTGATGGATTGGTGAAGGAGGGGCAATGGGGGGAAATGAGAATGGATTATATAGGTTATTTATCATGTTGCCTGATGCAGCTTTGAATTGCAAATCTCAGGCTGCAAAACTGCTTTACTTTAACAATGAAGTGTAACATATTTGGATTCAAAAGGAGGATTTCAGTGTGGCAATAATTCCTGACTTGACCAGGTACTACTGCTTGCATGAATCCAATAGCACTTAACTGGTCAGTATTTGCATTTCTGAGAGTAAAATCTGCCAATATGTGAATCTTTTGTTGCTGGATTTAGCTCTGGTTTTATTTTACTGGAGATCCCAAATACATCTCCACCAAACAATTGATACATGCATGTATATACATACCTACCTGCATACCACCATGAGTTAGTTTCTATCAATAATGATAGCTTTGATCAACTGCTTGTCCAGGTCTCTCTCAAGCATCTCTGTGTTCTCCCAGTCTGCCCCTATGCATGGGAAAATCTATAAATAAATATGCCATTTAATCTTTTACATCCCTCTTTAAAACTTATAACAGCCATATGACCGATAGATCAGGCACTTCTGGCATTAGGTGGGCAAGTGGTGAGGTGAGGCTTCTTCTCTCATATAGATTATGTTCTTGTCCATTCTCCAAGCTTAGGATAAGGGCCCAGGCAGGGACATATGCATACCGGTGATGAAGGCATGGCTGCACAGATGGTGTTGACAGGGTGGCATTGTCTTCCTTGGGCTGCTGTTCTGGGAAGGAGGACTGCCGGAAAGAAATGGGGTCCATGTGACCAAGAAAGTGAAGAGCATCTTTGGATGCTGACTTACTATCTTAGTGAGAAGGGCTTTAAACTAGGTAAAAAGAGGGCAGGTAACAAAAGACAACAGGTTGATATGAAAAAAAAGGTGACCTTAACAGAGATCCAGACATTCAGCTGGGGCGGGGGAAGGAAGGGGGATTCTAAAATTACAATAGGGTAATAGGAACAAGAGGTTAAAACAGTGGGGAAATCTGCTCAACATCTTAGATATCTATACAGAAATGCAAGGAGTCTGAAGAATAAACAGGAAGAACTGTAAGTATTAGTACATAAGCAAAATTATGAATTAATTTGCATCATTGAGACTTTATGGGATAAACTTTATGACTAGAATGTTAGTATAGAACAGTACTTGTATAGCTTGTTCAGGAAGGACAGGCAGGGGAAAAGAGGGAGGAGGTGTTGCATAATACATCAAGAATGGATACACTTATTCTGAAGTCCAGAAGGAGGTGAGAAGCAGACCAGTTGAATGTTTCTGGGTGAAGATAAAAGGGGAATAAAAACAGGGGTGATGGATCTCATAGTAGGGGTCCACTACACACCACCAAATCAGGAGGATAGGGTGGATAAGGTATTTCTGGTACAAATAATAGAAATATCCAAAACACAAGATCTGGTAGTAATGGGATATCTGTTGCAAAAGTAGTATGGCAAACAGAAAATGTTCAGTGGGCTGTAGTCCACGAAAGCTTATGCTCTAATAAATTTGTTAGTCTCTAAGGTGCCACAAGTACTCCTGTTCTTCTTTTTGAGAAAATGTTCAATACATTCTTGGAATGTACTGGGGACAACTTCTTGTTTCAGAAGGTCGAGAAAGTAACCATGGGGACAGCCATTTTTTTCTTGATTCTGATCAACAGGGATGAATTGGTTGTGAATCTGAAGGTTGAAGGCAATTTGAGTGAAAGTGGTCATGAAATGATAGATATCATGATTCTAAGGAAAGGAAGGAGTGAGAGCAACAGAATAAGAAAAATGGATTTTAAAAAAAGCAAACTCAGAACAAGTAGGTAAGGTCCCTTGGGAAGAAGGTTTCCTATGAAGATGAGAACTGATAGCTCAGATATAGTGTGATCACTTTACGAAAAGTGTTCACCTTCAGGTGAGGTGGCATTTTTGTCGTTTATCATTTTCCTGTGTGAGTTCATCCAAGAGCATAGTGACAGTCTGGTTTCATCCACATAGTTGCTATTGGGACATTTTGTGCACTGAAGGAGGTACACCACATGTTCTGATAGGCATGTGTAGAACCCATGAATCTTGAAAGGTGTGTGGTGGGGACTGTACTGTGGATATATTTATAGTAACAAAATAGAAAGGGACACTCTGAACTGATAAGTTTGCCTTACAGAATCTGCAAAGTGATTGGTCCTTACAGATCTGCGGTCATGATCCTTACATGCAATAAGTATAGATGCTACTAGCTAGGGAAGATGTATATAAACTGAGTAGTGTGTGACATGAAATAGAATTGTGGTACCACGCTGTACCCCCTGCATCTGGGCCTGTCCAGCATAGGCAAAAAGTTGTTTCAGGCCTAATAACGTAATATGAGTGACGAGTTGGAGTCAAACTGTGTCTTTTGGATCCCAAGGAAGTGGATGAAGTGTTCTTCCAGAACTGGATGAGGACTTCTGGGTAAGCTAAGTGGAAAGGTCTTGAAAGGAATCCCAACAATGTTTAGTTCTGAGAAAAGAATTCTGAAAGGGGAGTTGATAATTGTCTTCAAATATGTTAAGGGCTGTTATAAAGAGAACTGTGATCAATTGCTTTCCATGTCCACTGAAGGTCGGACAAGAAGTAAAAAGCTTAATCCACAGCAAGGGTAATTTAGGTTTGGTTTTAGGGGAAAAAATCTTTTGAACTGGAAGGATATTTAAACACTAGAATAGGCTCCCAAAGGAGATTGTGGAATCCCAATCACTAGAGGTTTATAAAAACAGGGTTAGACAAACATCTGCCAGGAAAGGTCTAAGTTAACTTGGTCCTGCCTCAGCACAGGGAGACTGGACTAGATGACCTTTCCAGGCCTCTTCAACTCCTATACACCTCTACCCCGATCTAATGCGACTCGATCTAACACAAATTCAGATATAACGCGGTAAAGCAGTGCTCCGGGGGGGCAGGGCTGTGCACTCCGGCAGATCAAAGCAAGTTCGATAACTTGCTTTCAAGTTTCACCTATAACGTGGTAAGATTTTTTGGCTCCCGAGGACAGCGTTATATCGAGGTAGAGGTGTATTTCTATTATTCTAAACTGTTTGATTTTTATTACACCATCCTCCCAAATCCTTGCACCCCTGTTTGTCTGTCTCATCCACCCATTGTGTCCTGACACCTAGGACCCAAAACCACCAGGAAGCCAACACATTCCATCACTTAGCATAAATGCAAAGGGCTTGATTCTCCACTGTTTTATACCTTGAGGTGTGGTTTGCATCTCCACTAACAATCATAAGGCCCTGGATAATCAGGCTTGGAGGGTTTTCTTTGCTTGTTCATTTTAAAGAAAACCTTGAAGTTCAGCCCCAGATCTGAGTTTTCCCAAAGTGGCAGAAATGTTACCATTTGATGCTTGAATGAAGCCCAACTCCACTCTTTAGCATTTATCTTTTGTATTTATCGGTCTCTTCAATTTATTCAGATGAGTTTGCCCATAACGGTGCCAAGTAAAGGATGTATAACCTATTTTGAGACTATTGCAAACCAGTCATATTTTTATACAACTAAGTTAGGTCCTGACTTTGCAGCAGTGACTCATTGTTTCTCAGGCCATCAATGGAAAATACATTTGAGGGAGTTTTGAAAGTTCTGATTTAAAAAAGTGGTTATTCTGAATCCTTTGTAGAACAGCATCTGTGTGTGGAAATGGCGGCTTGTACTGTTTCCCATCTGTAAAATGGGGATAGTAGCTCATCCCTATCTCATGAGTGTGTTATGAGGATAAATACATTAGAGTGGGAGGTGCTCAGATTCTACGGTGATGAGGGCCGTATATCACACTTACAGAACAATCATGAACAATTACCAGGCCCTTTACAGAGTTTTTACTATGAGATGTAATAAAGAAAAAAAAAACTGAATGATTTACTTGTCAAAATAAAGAACTCACTCATTCCTGCTGAATGGGCAAACCAAATTTTCACAAGCCAATATCAATATTTGCACACATGCATGCACACAGTATAAAAATGTTTTGAATTTCTACAGCCCCTTTACCATGAAGACCTTAAAGCACTTTACAAAGGTTAAGGTTTGCGCCATTCCTGTGAATGAAGGATCACACGTATCACATTGAGAGAGAAGCACTGAATAGTGACGTTGTGGAGATTTCTGATCCCGGCAACCTCTCTTCAGCAGTCTTATTGTACCTAGGGACTTCTACCAGCTTGCACTGGCAAAGGCCCTGAGTGAACTTAGCCTTTGCAACATCACAGTCTCCCCAGAAACAAGTCTTTCAGTTCCCATGGGCCATTGTTATTAAACAAAATCAGCATATGAATGTTGCAAGCTAAATTCCCCAGGGAAATGCACTAGTGTTGATTCTGCTCTGCCACCCCTTTTTAGGGGGGCTTTCCCTTACCACCATATTGGCTCAGATGCAATTGGGGTTTTTTTTTCACCTTCCCCACAGCGGCTTTCAGGAAGGGCTCTGTTCATGCATGGCATGACGGGCAGTAGGCCATATGTTGCAACTCATTATTTAAGTTGAGGGTGGATGTCCAGTGTAGGTACTCCATAAGAAAGGTATACAGTGACCCGATAAATGGCTTGGAAAAGGACTTAAAAAGAACCAGGTGGGGGGAGGCGGTTGGGGATTCCTGTGATTGGTATGGCAGGGAGCACCCCCCTGACCATAAGTTCCATTTTCCTATTTACTTCCTCCTGTGGAGCAGGTGTACTCCAATTAGTCATGAGTGTGCAGACTTGAAACCCAGAACCCACATCCTAGTACTCTGGAGTCTTCTCTTTTTCTTTTCCCCCTCACCTGACTCAGTCTGCAAGAGATATTAGCCTACTGATTCAGTAATCAATGTGTTTTGCTCTTGGGGTTCTGTATTGATGACAGTCACTGGGGGATGTGCAAGAGAAATTTCATATACCATTTGATTCTCCTAATACAGAGAGTGAATAGTGATCATTCTCTTTCCCACCAAACTGTGGGAGGACATAAGCACTAGAGGCAATTAAATGTATTAAAGTAACAGCCTGCTGACGCATGGCTACACAGCACGGAAAGGATTTAAATATTTTATGAAGTATAAAATGAGCAATGAACTGTGTAGCATTTTACCACTTGCTTACAATTCCAGCAATTACTATCTAAAACACGGTGGGTCTTAAAAAGACAAAAAAAGACAAAAAAAAAAAAACCAAACCCACTGCTAGCTCATGGTATTAGTATTTCATGGGAAGGTCTTTAACATCAGTGTGCCCTTGTTGCCAAGAAGGGGAGACTGAAGCCTGAGCCCACTCCAGCCCTGCTGTCCCATACTGGGGGCAGGGGGACGGGATGGTGGGGACAGTAGGGGCCCAAAGCTGAAGCCAAGGGCTTCTGCCCTGGGCAGAAGGCATGTAACCTTAGCCCCCCTTCCCAGGGCTCAAGCCCTACGGCTTCAATCCTGGATGCTGGGGCTCGGGCTTTGGCTTCAGCCCTGGGGGCTGGCGCTTGGGCTTTGGCGTTGGCCCTAGGCCACAGCAAGTCTAACACCAGACTTGATGACCCCATTGAAATGGGGCTGCGACCCACTTTGGGGTCCCCGCCCACAGTTTTAGAACTCCTGAGTTAGCCAAATTCAGACTGGAAAAAAACATAAATGTTTAACGGTGAGATTAATTAACCATTAGAACAATTTACTAAGGATTGTGGGTCACTGAACATTTTTATATCCAGATTGGATGTTTTTCTAAAAGATCTACTGTAGGAATTATTTTGGGGAAATTCTATGGCTTTTCTTTTACAAGAGGTCAAACTAGATGCTCAGCAGGGTCCCTTCTAGCCTTGGACTCTATGATCATAGATTCAACTGGCAGCACAACCAATATAACAGAAAATCAATTATGTTCTCAGGGAGATGGTGCTCTGTCCTTCATGTATATACTTCATATTTTGAAATCCAAATCAAATAAATCTGACAAAAAACGAGTGTCTTTGTAGTGGGTCAAAACAGTGCTCTCTAGTGTTAGAAAGCTACACTGCATGGGGTTTCTGAAATCAGACTATTCTTGAATGCTTCCTATTCTGTGAAATTGAATTTGCATATCCTGCAGCTGAAAAAGGCATAATTAGTAATTTGTGAGTAATTTAAGCGTCAGCAGCTATAAAAATCCTAGGTATTTACATAGTTCTCATAAATTAGAGTCACAAACTGTAATTTGTTAAATTGCAATTCTGCTAAAAGCTTGCATTTACATAGGATGTTCAGATGCTAAAATGTTGACATGCATTTTAAATTCAACACTGCCAGCACATTCATAATTCATATCAAGCAGCTAGAGGGTTTATTTTTGCAGTTATTTGGACAGTGAAATAAAATGCCCAATGAGAAACAGGACTACTCACAATCTCCCAAACGTGAGGTCTATTGGTTAAAAGCAGAGGCTCTCTCTATAGAGGATCACAGTATTGTCCACTGCCTCAAATTCACTCACTGATCAGTCTGGAAATGATCTCCAAAAAATAACGAACAAGGTGTTCAGGGTCAACTCTACTGCTCTGCTTGACAGCCATTATCTTTAATGATTAAGACCAAGAAACAGGCTGCACAAACGTATGTCTGGCCAAGATGACTCATGATCTTGTCACCTATAAGATGGCATTAAGCCCCAAACGTTAACTAGCAGATGACTGTACTCATAAATTCAGCCACTGTGTTGGATTCGGAGGATTTACATAAAGCCAAGACACATCACTGTCAGCACAAAACTTTTTTTTTTAAATGCACCTGCTGCTTAAGTGTAAAGGGAGCATCAAGGTCCTGCAACGCCCTTTGCTAGAATGTTGCAGCTGTCGAGCTTAACATTTACACTACTTCTGCTCTTAGTGGTGTCGAATAAAGAGGAAATCAGAATCAGAATGTCAGCCGGTGTAAATGAACACAGCTCTGCTGGAATCCAAGATGTTCAATTCGTTTACAACCAGCTGAGAAGCTGGCCCCTGATGTCAAGTTATGAAATAATTCTCTTGCTTCTCAGGCTACGTCTACACTACTGGAGTAAGTCGACCTAAGTTACATAACTTCAGCTATGTGAATAACGTAGCTGGAGTCTACATGTCTTAGGTCGACTTACTGCAGTATCTGGGTCGACGAGCGACATTTACCCATCGACTTAACTTAGGCCTGGTCTACACTGGGGCGGGGGGAGGGTGGAAATCGATCTCTAAGTTATGCAACTTCAGCTACGTGAATAATGTAGCTGAAGTCGACATACTTAGATTGACTTACTGTGGTGTCTTCACCGCGGTGAGTTGACTGCTGCCGCTCCCCCATCTACTCCACCTGTGCCGCTCACGGCGGTGGAGTACAGGAGTCAACGGGAGAGTGCTCGGGGGTCAATTTATCGTGTCTAGACTAGATGTGATCAATCGACCCCAGCTGGATTGACTGCTGCCCAGGATCTTCTCGTTCCAGGTAGACTACCGGGGTTGACCGGAGAGTGCTTGCCGTTGATTTAGCTGATCTTCACTAGAACCGCTAAACCAATTCCTGGTGCATTGATCGCCGGAGCATTGATACGGCGGTAGTGTAGACATAGCATAAGTTTCATTTTCGTGGAACCACTAATATTTGCAAATCTACAGGAAACCTTCCCCACTGTATTGTAATTAAAAAAATATCTACTACATATAAGAAATAGATAATAATCAAAGACGTTTTCTGTTTTTATATATATACACACATACACACACGCGCTTTTTAAGCCAAGACTCTCAAGGTGTTTTATAAAGATCGGTATTGTATATCTCCATTTTACAAATGGGGAAACTGAGGCATAGAAGTTAAATGTGGGATCCACTAAGGGATTTCGGCTTTACAATACTGAGCATCACAGCACCTAACTCTTAGATACCTAGAAAATCACAGGAATGGCAATGCGATCCACAGAGCCTGAGTTAGACATCTAGGCTCTCTAATCCAATGAATATGAAGAGATAAGCACCTTAGAATGGGATTCACAAAAGCCAATACCCTAGATGGGGAGCCATCTAAGTCAGCCAGTGGGAGATGCCGATGAAATGGGTGTTTGCTAGTCCCCCGCCACTCACTCAGAGATAGATGCCGATGTCTTGGTTGCAGGGAGGCACCTACATCTGCTAGCAATCCGCGAGTCAGCAGAAGAGAGGCGCTTGGCTGCTTAAATTGTGAGCGGGACTTGAAACAAAATAATGTGGGGAGGCAGTACAAAGGAAGGGAGGGAGGGAGAGCAAAGGAAGAAGACCTCCTTTACAATCTTTAGCCTAATGGATGGGGTACTCACCTGAGATGTGGGAGACCCCTGGTTCCAATCGTCCTGCTCCTGAGGGAGGGCCAGGATTTGAACAGGAATCTCAGGTGAGTGCAAGTAGGCAATAGAATCATTCTAATATTTTTAGTGGTCCAATTAATATTTAATTATTTAGTTATTTAATTGAAGGGGAAGAGATTGAGGGAGCCACACATCAAACTATTCCAGATCCTAGTGGTTAGAGCACTCACCTAAGCTGACTGATTCCTGTTCAAATCCCGTCTTACCCTCAGGTGGACGGGGGCTTATACCGTTGGTCTCCCACAACCTGGGTGAGTATCCTAACCACTAGGCTAAAGGTTACAAAGAGATCATTCATCTTCTCCCCAGGGCTGTTTTGTGTGAACGCATCTGAGAGGCCTAATATGGTAGTCTTGCTCAGAGGCCACATACTGGAACGGGCCCCTGCATGTGACTTAGGTTGCCGATTGCCTGTCTTTCCAGTTTGTGTATCACTCTGGGGCTGAGGCAGGAAATAGGCATCCAGACACCTATCAAGAGGCAGGAAAGCATATGCTGAGGCAGGAGATAGGCACATGGATGCTTGGAGTCAGGCTGTAGTGGGCATGCACAGAGGAAAACCCTAGGTGCCGAGTGAAATTAGCTATCTACTTGGTTAGGCAGTAGCTGAGTGGGAGTTTTCGACCACAGTGGCACCTAAAAGAGGGACTTAGACTACTAAGTACCTTCGTGGATCACATCCAGAGGGGCTGTGTTGAGAGTTGGTGGGGTGAATATCTGAGTGTCTGTCTGCTGTGACCATTTGTTTGACTGGAGCTAGTTGCAGTGACTGTTTGACCGTGTGGTTCTTTGAAAAGTGTGAATTGGGACTGCTTCGTTCCAGGTGGGCCTTGAGTGGTTGACTAGAGGGAAGGCTTTGAGATGGGCTAACTGCTTCGAGCCAGCAGCCTTATAAAAAAGCAGCTAGTTGCGAAATGAGTGAGCGGCAAACAAAGGACAGGCAAACAGAGGGAGTTCACCTGGGGGAGTTCCCACTGAGTTTTTTGCCTTTTAGGCTTCTGTGAGCAGTAAGTACAACACCGGAGGAGGCTCTTAGAAGGATGACATTATGGATAGTGAGCGATCAGCTGTTGTGACCTGCACAGGATGTGCCATGTTTGCTTTCTCCCAGAGGACAGAAGCGACTTCATCTATATGAAGTGCAAGCTGGTCTCCATATTGGAAGGGAAGGTTAAAGGACTAGAGAACCAAGTATCAACCCTGTGTTGCATCAGAGAAAATGAAGACTTTCTGGATAGAAGTCGGTGTTTGGTACTGCAGGCACAGCAGGCTGAAGAATCAGAGAGGGCAGTGCAGAACACGGAAGAAAATTGGCAGCATGTGACCTCCAGAAGAAGAAAGAGGAGAACCCATATACCCCCAATACAGATAGAGGTAAGAAACTGTTTTCAGGCTCTCTGCACAGGTACTATGTCGGAGAATGGTTTGGAAGAGTTATCAGAAGGAAGGTATCAAGAGGAGACCTCATCAACCAGAAGGCATGGGATGCATTGTCCTAGGGATGAGGGTTCCATGACCACCACTCCCAAGGAGGAGGAGACAGGTGGTGGTGGTTGGGGTCTCCGTTCTAAGAGGGACAGAGTCATCCATCTGCCGACCAGACCAGGAGACTCAAGAAGAGTGCTACTTGCCTGGAGCTAGAATTCAGGATGTGACAGAGTGTCTGACGAGACTGACCAAGCCCTTGGACTGCTACCCCTTCCTACTTCTCCATGTGGGCACCAATGATACTGCCAAAAATGACCTTGAGCAGGTCACTGCAGACTAGGTGGCTCTGGGAAGAAGGATAAAGGAGTTTGAGATGCAAGTCGTGTTCTCGTCCATCCTCCCCGTTGAAGGAAAAGGCCCAGGTAGAGACCATCGAATTGTGGAGATAAAGACGTGGTTGCGCAGGTGGTGTTGGAGAGAGGGTTTTGGATTCTTCGACCATGGGATGTTGTTCCAGAAAGATGGATTGCTAGGAAGAGATGAGATCCACCTAACAAAGAGAGGGAAGAGCATCTTCGCAGGCAGGCTTGCTAACCTAGTGAGGAGGGCTTTAAACTACGTTCGCTGGGGGACGGTGACCTAAGCCCAGAGGTAAGTGGGATACCAGGAGGAAACACCAGGAGGAGGGTGCAACAGGGGAAGCCTCCTGATTCATTCTGAGAAAGTAGGGCAATTGGCTAGTTATCTTAGGTGCCTGTACATGAATGCAAGAAGCCTGGGAAACAAGCAGGAAGAATTGGAAGTCCTGGCACAGTCAAGGAACTATGATGTAATTGGAATAACAGAGACTTGGTGGGATAATTCACATGACTGGAGCACTGTCATGGATGGGTATAAACTATTCAGGAAGGACAGGCGAGGGAGAAAAGGTGGAGGAGTTGCACTGTATGTAAGAGAGCAGTATGATTGCTCAGAGCTCCAGTATGAAACTGGAGAAAAGCCTGTTTAGAGGTGAGAGCAACAAGGGTGATACTGTGGTGGGCATCTGCTATAGACCACCAAACCAGTAGGATAAGGTAGACAAGACTTTCTTCGGACAACTAACTAAAGTTTCCAGATCACAGTCCCTGGTTCTAATGGGGGACGTCAATCATCCTGACATCTGCTGGGAGAGCAATACAGTAGTGCACAGATAATCCAGGAAGTTTTTGGAGAGTGTTGGGGACAACTTTCTGGTGCAAGTGCTGGAGGAACCAACTAGGGGCCTCTTGACCTGCTTCTTGCAAACAGGAAAGAATTGGTAGGGGAAGTATAAATGGGTGGCAACCTGGGAAGCAGTGACCATGAGATGGCGGAGTTCAGGATCCTGATAAAAGGAAGAAAGGAGAGCGGCAGAATACAGACGCTAGACTTCAGAAAAGCAGACTTTACCTGTCTTGGGAATTGATGTGCAGGATTCCCTGGGAGGCTAATATGAGGGGGAAAGGAGTCCAGGAGAGCTGGCTGTATTTTAAAGAAGCCTTATTGAGGGCACAGGAACGAACCATCCGATGTGCAGAAAGAATAGCAAATATGGCAGGTAGCAGCTTGGCTTAACAGTGAAATCTTTGGTGAGGTTAAACACAAAAAGGAAGCTTACAAGAAGTGGAAACGTGGACATATGACTAGGGAGGAGTATAAAAATATTGCTCAAGCATGCAGGGGTGTAATCAGGAAGGCCAAAGCACAACTGAAGTTGCAGCTAGCAAGGGATATGATGGGTAACAAGAAGGGTTTCTACAGGTATGTTAGTAACAAGAAGAAGGTGGTCAGGGAAAGTGTGGGACCCTTGCTGAATGGGGGACAGATGATGTGGAAAATGTTGAAATACTAAATCCTTTTTTTGCCTCAGTCTTCACAAACAAGGTCAGCTCCCAGACTGCTGCACTGGGCAGCACAGTATGGGGAGGAGGTGAGCAGCCCTCAGTGGTGAAAGAACAGGTTAATGACTATTTAGAAAAGCTGGACATGCAGAAGTCCATGGGTCCAGATCTAATGCATCTGAGGATGCTGAGGGAGTTGGCTAATGTGATTGCAGAGCCTTCGGCCATTATCTTTGAAAACTTATGGTGATCGGGGGAGGTCCCAGATGATTGGTAAAAGGCAAATACAGTGCCCATCATTAAAAAAGGGAAGAAGTAAAATCCGAGGAACTACAGACCGGTCAGCCTCACTTCAGTCTCTGGAAAAATCATGAAGCAGGTCCTCAAGGAATCCATTTTGAAGCACTTGGGGGAGAGGAAGGTGATCAGGAACAGTGATCATGTATTCACCAAGGGCAAGTCACGCTGACCAACCTGATTGCCTTGTATGATGAGATAACTGGCTCTGTGGATATGGGGAAAGTGGTGGATGTGATATATCTTGACTTTACCAAAGCTTTTGATGCGGTCTCCCACAGTATTCTTGCCAGCAAGTATGGATTGGATGAATGGACTATAAGGTGGATAAATAACTGGCTAGATTGTTGGGCTCAATGGGTAATGATCAACGGCTCGATGTCTAGTTGGCAGCCGGTATCAAGTAGAGTGTCCTGGGGCCAGTTTTGTTCAAAATCTTTATTAATGATCTGGATGATGGGATGAATTGCACCCTCAGCAAATTCGCAAATGACACTAAGCTGAGGGGAGAGGTAAATACGCTGGAGGTTCAGGTATAGGGTCCAGAGTGACCTAGACGAATTGGAGGATTGAGTCAAAAGAAATATGATGAGGTTCAACAAGGACAAGTGCAGAGTCCTGCACTTAGGATGGAAGAATCCAATGCACCACTACAGGCTGGGGACCGACTGGCTAAGCAGCAGTTCTGCAGAAAAGGGCCTGGGGAGTACAATGGATGAGAAGCTGGATATGAGTCAGCAGTGTGCCCTTGTTGCCAAGAAGTTCAATGGCATATTGGGCTGTATTAGTAGGAGCATTGCCAACAGATCAAGGGAAGTGATTATTCCCCTCTATTTGGCACTAGTGAGGCCACATCTGGAGTATTGGGTCCCCAACTAAGAGAAAGGTTCTGGACAAATTGGATAAAGTCCAGCAGAAAGCAACAAAAATGATTAGGGGACTGGGACACATGAATTACGAGGAAAGGCTGACGGAACTGGTCTTATTTAGTCTGCAGAAGAGAAGAGTGAGAGGGGATTTGATGGCAGCCTTCAACTACTTGAAGGGGGGTTCCAAAAAGGATGGAGCTCAGCTGTTCTCAGTGGTGGCAGATGACAGAACAAGGAGCAATGGTCTCAAGTTGCAGTGTGGGAGGTCTAGGTTTGATATTAGGAAACACTGTTTCACTAGGAGGGTGGTGAAGCACTGGAATGGGTTACCTAGGGAGGTGGTGGGTTGGTCCTGCTTTGAGCAGGGGTTGGACTAGATGACCTCCTGAGGTCTCTTCCAACCCTAATCTTCTATGATTCTAGGATCCTAAGTGATTTTTCAGGGGTAACACAGCAAGTCCCAGTAACAGCAGTGGGAGCACAATCTTGATATTCTCCAAGTCCTTTGCTCAAAGCACTCTGAAACATCTCCCAGCACAGCCAGGCACTCGCATAGAATTATTAGTGAAAATACCATGGCTAAAGCCTTGATCCAGCAAAGCATTAAAATGTGTTTAACTTTGCCCCTGTGTTGAAATCCATCCCTATTCAGAACAGCAATTAAGTATATGCTTAAAGTTAAATATTTGCCGAAGTCCTGTCCCATTGACATCAACCTTCAGCTTTAACAAACAGGTCTGAGCCAAAGGAGCCCCATTAAGTGTCGATAATATTAAGCCTCCTGTTGGTCAGCCAGTCGAGGAAGATATTACCAGTCTGACATTCAATCTAGTATTAGACAGGGTTTCTTACTGACATCAGCCAGTTCATTATACCACAGTGATGTCAGATCAGTCCACTCAGGACTTTAAATCAATGTACAGATACTACAACGGCAATGATTATTGTTCATGTTGAGCAATGTCTTTAAGTGGAAAAAAAAAATCCAAGAGGAAAAAAACCAAACCATTTTCTCAGAAATAAAAGTGGTTAACCATTAGTATGAAAAAAAAATGATCTAATTTCTAAAGAATTAAATTTCCTTCCATTATTTTGTATTTTATTTTTGAGACTGAACCCCACCGTCTAATCTGTGGTCAATCTTTAAATCTGAGACTATATAAGAAAATTACATCATCAAAATTGAATAATCGTCATGCATGGTTTACCAGTGACGAGCTCTCCTTAGGAAAACATCTGAGATATCTGCTACTGCAAAACACGCTGTTCCTAATAAGACTAGAGATAACATATGCTTCTATTTTTACCATTACTGATAACGCATAGCTCCCATGTGTTTAACTTTTCAAATCGTTACAGTGATTCCTTTTCAGAATCCCAAGCATTTAGTAGCTACCAGAGAGCCCAGTGGGAGCTGTTGGAGCTCAGCAGTTTGGAAAATAGATCTTAAGACCAGAAGGGGCCATAATAATAATCTAGTCTTACCTCCTGCATAGAACAGGCCTCAGGCCAATTATTTAGATGCCTAAATAAGAATCTAGGTCCCTAACTGTAAGCACCCACTTATGTATATTATCGGCATAATTAAAAACGCATAAAAGGGTTTTTTTTAGGGGGCATTTGTGGTTTCTGTTCTAGTTTTGCTCCTGATGATTTCAAATTCACATCCTTCAATATTTGAATTTGAAATGACCCAAACACTCACAGTGTAACTTGGCCAAGTTTTTGTTTGGCCACAACCAGAACCCATAAATCAATGCAGGCCTGCCAAAGAATGAGCACGGTTTTGACAAGAAGTTCTGAGTTTCAGAGGGTTTTGTTCAAAACCTCAAAACCATTCTACATACAATCACTGCACTGCCAGAAATCTAGCTAACTAGTCTAGGATATTTATAATTCAGGCACCATTGTGCTCTGCAATCAGCCAAAATTTCATGAATGAAGCAAATGATCATTCAGAAAGACTATTTTCCCTTTTGCTTTATGACACATTGCAAAATTTGGCACAGTAAAATTGGGCATGGAGTAGGGGGTCACCTTTAATTTCATATCTTCAGATTCAACTTCCTCTCTCCTCGGGCTTGTTTTAGTGTATTGCTTAAAAACAAAGACTGGATTTACAAGTTCATCACAGTGATTAGATATGGGAGAATCAGTACCAAATAAAATATACTATCTAAATATAATAGGCACTCACCTATTATGGTTATGGTGGACAGAGAAACAGATCAAACATCTGAACCTGGAAAGGTCAGATTAACTGACCAAGTACAAGTATTCTTTGAAGAACATCTATTCTCACCAGAACCCAATCCTCCAAACACTTACACATGTGAACAACTTATTATATGTGAGTAGTTTTCCAGATTTCTAGAATAAAGGCATGATCCCACCAAACCCAACTATCCAGAGTACTCCTTACTTAAATGAAGATTATTATACACTAGAGAGTTAGATCCAGATTTTAAAGGTATTTAGGCAGCTGAAGATGCAAACTGGGCAGAAAAGGGATTTTCACAAACGCCTCGGTGCGTAATGTCCATTGAGTCCAATGGGAGTTGGGATTTTCAAGAGTGAAAAAAGAGTAGCATTTGTGAAAATCCACTAGGCACTTATTTGCACCTATTTGAGGTGCCTCAATGCCTTTAAAAATATGCCCTGAAATGTTTGCAGGATCAAGTGCCAACTTTGCAGTCTACTGAGATCGTGATAGTACAGATAAGCATCTGTGATATGATGAGCTTATCTGAGCCAAACAAATACTCGAGGTCACAGGCGCCAACTTTCTTCTGTGCCGGTGGGTGCTCATGCCCCGCCCCGATTCCACCCCTGCCCCAAAGTCCCCACCCTAACTCTGCTCCTCCCTGCTCCTATTGGACCCCTCCCCAAATCCCTACCCCCACCCCCAAGCGTGCCATGTTCCCCTTTCTCCCCCCCTCCCTCCCAGGCTTGCCGCACGAAACAGCAGTTTCGTGGCGCAAGTGCTGGGAGGGAGGGGAGAGAAGCAGGACGTGGCAGCGTGCTCAGGGGAGGAGGCGGAGGTGAGCTGGGGTGGGGGGGCGGGGAGCCACAATTATTATTATTAATTTTTCCTCATGGGTGCTCCAGTCTCAGAGCACCCACAAAGTCAGCACCTATGCTTGAGGTCACCTATTTAGGCTCCTGGAGTCAGTGACTCCAGAGGAAAAAAAGAAACACTTGAACATTCTACCATTGCTAGAATTAAATTATCTTGGGAAAGATTTGAATTATTTGTAACAGCAACAGATGCTTGTCCTTTTAGATGCAGTAGTCCCAGGCATATTCACTTGCAAAACTGTCTGGAAAACAACAATTCCATTTCAAAAAAACTTTTGACGTTTTGCCATTTGGTTTTATTTGACTTCAGGGTAAAATTAAGAACTTTCAAAGTTTTTCATGGAAAACCTGAGCACGTTAGTGGCTCCCAGAATAGCCAACGACCCAGGGGTTAGTTAGGGCATACCCGTAGGATGTGGGAGACTGTGAAGTTCATCTCTTGGTGGTAAGTTAGGAAGCATGACCTAGTGCTCAGGGCTACAACCCATGAACAGCAGAAGGGTTGTTGGTAAGGGAGCCTGGGCCCTACCTCTCCACTGGGCTCCAACCCAGGGTCCTTTGTGGCTACCAGGGGTCTGGCAACTTAAAGCTGCTTAAGGCTGCTATCCCTGGGCCACATCCTATCTCCCCCACCTCTCCTCCCCCGCAGGCAGCTCAGTCCAAGGCTTTCCCTTGCTGGGGTAGTCCAAACCAAGAAATATAAAAAGGGGTTACCAATGTCCATATGCAAGGGGAGAGGGGGATGCTTCATTCTCTGACTGTTTCTGTAGTGGATCCTTCCTTCCCTAAGAGAAGGCCCTTTGGGGCAATTAACTTAGAGATTTCACCCTTCCCTCTGGTCTCCGCTGCAGGAGCTGTGGGGTGCAGCTCTGCCTCCAACTGAGTTATTTCCCTGCACCAGATGGAGCATTTACTGCAGGTGTGGCAGGGTGGAGCTGGCTGGGCCCAAAGTACACCTCTACCTCGATATAACGCTGTCCTCGGGAGCCAAAAAATCTTACCGCGTTATAGGTGAAACCGCTTTATATCGAACTTGCTTTGATCCGCCGGAGTTTGCAGCCCCGCCCCCCCGGAGCACTGCTTTACCGCGTTATATCCGAATTTGTGTTATATCGGGTCGCGCTATATCGGGGTAGAGGTGTAATTCCTTAACCCTCTGTTGCCCAGTGTGTAGGGTTACCATACGTCCGGATTTTCCCGGACATGTCCGGCTTTTGGGGGCTCAAATCCCCGTCCGGGGGGAAATCCCCAAAAGCCGGGCATGTCCGGGAAAATCGGGAGGCTCGGCCGGGGCCTCTTTGTGCGGGGCCGGGGGCATGGTGCCGGGCCGGGCCCGCGGGGCTGGGAGCCGGGAGCCAGCCCGCTGGGCGGGGAGCCGGGCCGGGGTCGGGGAGCCGGGAGCCGGCCCGCGGCGCTGGAAGCCGGGCCGGGGTCGGGGGGCTGGGAGCCGGGAGCCGGCCCGCGGCGCTGGGAGCCGGGCCGGGGTCGGGGGGCTGGGAGCCGGG
>NC_048298.1:327893327-327908454 GCF_013100865.1 Trachemys scripta elegans | reverse complement strand
GGGAGCCGCCGGCCCGCGGGGCTGGGAGCCGGCCCGCGGGGCTGGGAGCCGGGCCGGGGTCGGGGAGCTGGGAGCCGGGAGCCGGCCCGCGGCGCTGGGAGCCGGGCCGGGGTCGGTGGGCTGGGAGCCGGGAGCCGGCCCGCGGCGCTGGGAGCCGGGCCGGGGTCAGGGGGCTGGGAGCCGGCCCGCGGCGCTGGGAGCCGGGACGGAGTCGGGGGGCTGGGAGCCGGGGGTGGTCGGACAGGGCCCGAGCCAACCCAGGCTGGAGCCGCCGGGGGCCAGCCTGGGCCGCGCCTCCTCCCCCCCACACTCCCCCTTACCTGCTTCAGGCTTCAAGCAGGGGAGGGGGCGGAGACTTTGGGAGGGGGCGGAGTTGGGGCGGGGGCGTGGGCGGGGTTGGGGGCGGGGCCGGGGCCCCCGGGAGTGTCCTCCATTAGGAGGCACAAAATATGGTAACCCTACCAGTGTGGGATTTGTACACCCATCACAGAGACCCAAATTCAAAAACATATTTTTGTCAGAAAAATTGTCAAACAGCTCTACTTGCCACAGATGGCCTAACCAACACTGTCATTACATTTATTTTATTTTATTTTATTTTATTATTTTTAATTGTTTGCTACAGAATCTGTGTGCTGAAATCCCACTGTTGTGGGAACTAGCCTGATCCAACATCAGGGTCATATGCTGTTTCAGTTTGCTTTCTTCCCACTCAAGCTACCACAACACTAAAGTTCTTTATTCCAAGGCCTCACACGTCCTTTATAGACCATCCAGCTGAGATCATTCACCCAGCAGACTCATGCTCTCTGCCTATTTATCCCTCTGCCTAGGAATGTTGGAGAAACTGTCTGTAACGGAACACATGCTGCCCCTTCTATGTTGTGGCTGATGACACAAAGGCCAGCCCCCCATGATTCTCATTCCCATGACCTAGGAGCAATTCCCTTACAAGGCCAGTCTTGAAAGAGACATACCTGAACACGCATGCGCTGTGAGACAAATGGATCGTTAGAATTGTGGATTGTTCACATGTTGTTTCCGTTCAGAAGAGAAAGAGAAAAGCAGGAAATCCCACAAGAAAGTCTGTATTCTCAACATTTCCAGCATAGTTGTTCTAGACTCAGTTCAGGCAAACATTTCAGAGAAGTATCCAAACTTCGGGATTTTTCCCCAAACTGAAACTTTTGAAGTTTTCCAAACCGTGCTGTTGCTCTAGATATGTGTATGTATGTTTATAAATTCAATGTAAATATACGGGACTCACTTTTCCTTCTCTGTCAATCAACAAGTTCCATTAATAATATCTGAAAATACTAACAGGAATTTACTTATCCTTTGCTGAAAAAATAATTTAGGTCTCAGCAGGCAATTTGCATATGACACTAGTTTAAGCAAGGATTAGCAAATTAAAATGTAATTAGCTTTTTGCATAATTTGCCAAAATTATATGCTTTGTGTGAGTGACAGGTGGGAGGTAAATATTTTAATATGGAGTAAATTTTAGGAATTTTTCTCAACTTTGGACTGATTTCAATAGAAACATTTTAGTTATTTATTTAATTATTTTGAAATATACCTAGCCAGAGCTCTAGGCTCATGTACATTAAACAATAAACATATAAGGTCAATGTTCAAAATTTAAATTCTGCCCTATTTATTAATTATTAATTATTAATTATTAATTATTATTATTTGTATTTCAATAGCTTCTAGGGACCTTAATTGAGATTATACTTATAGAAAGGGACAGTTCCTGCTCTAAAGAGTTTACAGTCTAACTAGACTAGGCAGATAGAGTGAAAGAAGGGAAGTATTATTATCCCAATTTTACAGATGGGGAACTGAGGCACAGAAGGAGCCTGTGCAGCGGAAAACTGCACCTCCACGATAGACTCCTCGCTTGTGGAATTCTGCAAGGATTGGGTCTCTCTTTCTGGTCCTTTTCAACATCTACGTGCAGCCACTAAGTAAACTGGTCAGACAAAGTGGACTCAAAAGCCAGCAACATGCAGATGACACACAGCTCTACTGACCTAGGTCCACATCCTACCACCAAGATGGCCCAGTGCTTGGATGTGACAGCTCTTGGATGAAAAACAGCTTGCTGAAGCTGAACCTGAGCAAAACACAGGTGGTGAACAGAGGAATATATTTGGAAGAGTTTGCAGCCAGGGCGCAGTCTTTTTGATTGAAGGCACCCACAACTGGTCAATTCAGTCTATAATTTAGGACTACGCTTGTATTCCTCACTGATGCGGAGCTCCCACATCACAATGGCTTCACCTAACACTTTCTGCCAACTCTGGTTGGCTAGGAGACTCCGTCCCCTCCTGGCAGACGCAGACCTGGCCTTAGTTATTCATGCCTTCGTCACCCCTCAGCTGGATTACAGCCATGTGATATACCTGGACATGAAATGTTCAGCACTTAAGAAATTCCAGTTAGTACAAAATGCTGCAGTGAGTCTCCTCAGCAACACAGGCTACTGTGAGCACTTCACACCTACCCTCTGCTGTCTACACTGGCTTCCCATAGAATTTTGAATCAAGTTCAAAGTCTAGTCCTTATCTTCAAAGCGCTTTATGGTCTAGGTCCAGCATACCTAAAAGACTGTTTAAAGCTCTGAGACAAAGACCGTGGTCAACAACTTCGCTCCTCTGGCACGATGGAACTTTCAACAATCAGAATAAAGCTTGTCTGTGTGGGAGACAGAACCATCTCTGAGATTGTGGAATGAACTTTCCCAGGAACTAAGTACTATCACAAACCACACCACTTTCCGCTCTAATTGCAAGGCACATTTCTTTGGCCTGCCTTTTCTAATGTAAACTCATAGTAATGGTATATAAACAAAAACAAACCACCCTACCAAAACAGGGCACTCTATTCCACATGCTTCTTCCTTAGGGAGTGGATGAGAGAAGGAACGACATGTGAAAGATGTGTCATCACATTATTTAATGCACTCCTGGAACAGGATGATACTACTGGCATAGAATAGAACAGCTAGGAACTGAACCCAGAGCTCCTAAGTGTCAGTCTAGTGTCTCAACCACAAGCCCATCCCTCTTGCAAGCTCACTGCAGACTGGGACTCTCTCATAATCCACTGCACCTCATTTGGGTCAATGGCTCATAAAAAGTCCTGGGAGTTGACTTTGACTATGCGACTGGAAGGCCAGCAAATTCAAACTGTGGTGGATCAAGGTAGAGAAGCTGTGAGAGTGAAATCCAGAGCTGAGGACCCTTCACTTCAAAGCATTTGTTGAAAGGCAGTTTTCCCATTCCTGTCACAGGCTCAACTCTTAACTTCTGATGCTAGTTGTGAAAGATGGAAGGAAAACTGTTTAACAAGGGTGAAGTCAGAAGGAGTGGGCACACTGGGGCAGCAGGGCACGTGGAAAGAGGACAGGGAGAAGCAGAGTTTTTTATAATAATAATAATAATAATAATAATAATAATAATAGTTTTTACAAAAGAACATGCAACTAACAAACCAGAAGCCTAGCATTACCTTGGACAACTTGCTAATATGTCCATCTTTCTTCCCACATCCTTTGTCTAGCTTGTCTATTTACACAGCAAGATCTACAGGATGGAAGGGCGTATTTACCCACCACTATCTAAAAAAGACTTGGCTCTCTTTAGAAAGGAGAAAGCTGTATATTTACAAAGAATTAGCACTCAAAATGTGAATCAAACAGGACAAAAAACAGTAAAACAACAGTATCCTCTGGCTTTTGCAATATAAATCAGCCTATATTCACTAACTGCGTGTTCCTCATTTTCCAGGTGCCCAGTTTAAGACCCTGGGATCTGGTCTGCAGAAGTGCTGAGTGCTCACAACTGCAACAGATCTCAACAGGAGCCGTGATTTGGACATATAAGGTGCTATATAATGCAACGTGCTCTGAAAAATCAGGTCATAGGCATCTCAAATTGGGTGCCCAATAATTCTGACCTTAATCTCTCTGTGCCTCAATTCCCCATCTGTAAAACAGGGATAATAATAGTCCTCCATTTCACAGGGGTAGTGTGCAAATAAATGAATGATTGTGAAGCACTGAGATACTAGGGTGATGAGTGCCATAACAAAGCCCACGAGGAAATGTATAATTCTGTCTTTGGAGCAGGGATTGAATAGCTTGCGGAGAGAAGGTATGGGGCCACCCCCTGAACAATGAGGGGAAACAAACCATTGAATAGCTGCCCATTAACTGAACACCGTCCATCTTGTGCACTCAATGAGGCAGAAGTCCTGTGGAAAAAGTAGTATGCAGCCATATAATTAAAGACTGTATCACAATGTATAAGCAGAAGGAGGCTGCATTAAGATTGAACAGGCAACTTTTATACTGTCATTTCCTACTTTTTGAGTGCTTGACTTTGCAACCTTAATAATGTTCTTTTAACATAGGGCTTTTGTATGCGTGTGGGTGAAATATAATGTAGCTGAGTATTTTATCTCTAGCTCTATTTCTATCTGTATTTTTCCTTGGGAATGTCAGAGTGAATCAGTTTTAGATCAAGGTACTGTTAGAGTTTCTGCAAACACTGTCCATTTGGTTTCCCTTCATAGACACTGCTCCGATTCATGTCTATAGCTTCTATAGTCAGTGTGCTAACACGCTGTGCTGTATGTTGTTAAATAGCCAGAAAGAGTAGCTTGAGTTCTTTCACTCTGTGTTAGTCATGCAGGCTTAGAAGGATTCCTTCATTTTATAGCAATGTAATACAGCATATTTTGCAAAGGTCTCTAGCTTTTGAACATTGATCTACTCCACACACATAGCATCAGCACCAACAGCATCCACTCATTTGAACTAGTGAGCCACCTGCATTTGAAAAATATGTTTGGAAATTGGATTCTTAAAGCAATAAAAGTGGAGTGTGATATAAAGTGGTCCAGGGAGGGAATACTCTACATGTTCAGTCTCTAGTGAATTCTGAATTGATCACAGTGGAAAGTATCGTATTACTACAGCCCCTGAGCCTGTGCATGACATGGTATTTCAAGAATACATTGAAGAACCTCAGTTACATCTGCTATAGATAATTAAATCTGCCAAAATGGAGGAAACGGAGATTGAGGTACAAGTTTAGAGCTTGAGTCAAAGTCCATTTGCAGTCAACTGAATGACCACTGACTTCAATTGACTTTGGATCACTCTCTCAGTGAAAAGAATGAGGTAATAATACAGCAATTTTCCCAAACATGACAGCTCTCAATAGTGTGATTTATACATACGAGGATCTTATTTACATGGCTTTTTCTTTGATTATTGGCATCATCTCTCCATTTTAATGAGACGTTATCTGATCAGATAAATCCTTAAAAATTCAATTAAATTTGGTACTAATGGCCAAAAAACCATTTCAGTAATGCTCTGGGTTACAGCCAATAGGGAAGCTACAGAATATCAGGATATTTGATCTATATCCATCTTGGGCAATCATAGGGCACCAACCACCTAGATGCCAAAATAACATTTACTGATCCAGTCATGAAGTTGCCAAACCTTCTGAACCCCGATTTCTATTTTTCAAAGGCACGTGGGCTGGCTAGCTCAGAGGAAAGGACCCTAGACCTATTGCAAGTGTAGGATGGTGTTTGGGGATACAGAAGTCGGATAAACTGCTAAACTTTTGAATGTACCTTCTAAACTTCTTGATGTTCACCTATGAAAAGTACAATTAAAGACATGTATGTCAACTCTCACACAAAGTTTATTTGCCAGCATGTATGTTGAAGCTAGATGTGGTTACCGAGCATATGACAGTAACTCAGAACAGATGTACAGTTTTAATAAACTTTAATGTTAACAGCATAGACTATGTTAGCGTGATGTCATTAGTAGACTATATCATATAGTATATTGACTGACTGACCAATCTTCTTTTTGTTATAGTCCAGACCAATAGTAATTTTAAAGTCGTCAAAATGTTTGCGTTTGGGATTATAAATCAGTTTTAGCATTTATTTCATATGAAATCAGTTATAACATTTAAGGAAGACACTTAGTCATTGTAACCTTACAACTCAGCTCAAGTTAGGTGGCAGCGAATAGCCATTCTGCCCGAGGAGTGAGACAGAAACCAGACTGTAATTAAAATTCATACTTTGTTTCTCCCTTGCTCCAGAGAGGAAGTAATCTGTGCCAGTCTTTTCGATGGTGCAGACTACTTCTCCTTCTGTGCCAGCTCCGGTGCTCTTGCTGGCATGCTGGGGGTGGAGCCGAAGCTTCTCCCACTTCTTGTTCCTCCCAACCCACCCACAGGGAAGAGGATAAGCAGCCATGCTGTGGCTGCTCTGTCCCCTGCAAAGGGCCCGGCAAATCAGCATTCATTTCAATGTTACTACTCAGACGCATAAAGCTAAGTACCTGATTAAACCCCAGTTTAGGAAGCCATTAAGCATGTGTTTCAATCCTACTGGAGTCAGTAAAGTCAAGCATGTGCTTAAGTGTTTCACAGAAACAGGCCCCAAGTGTTTGCAGGATCCGGGTCTAAACACACACACACAAAAATAGGACTTTTGGTTTCTATTCCTGGCTCTTCAACAGATTCACCCTGGGTGATTCAGTCTTTTTGCCTCAGTTGCCCAGTCTGTACAACAAATATTATAATTCTCACAGAGGTATGCTGATACATAATTAAATTATCTATCAAGTGATTTGAGACCCTTGGATGGAACGTGCTATGTAAATGCAGTGTACACTATGGAAAGTAAGATTCAGGTTTACTTTGAGTTTAAAGTAGTTGGGTAAGAAACATCAGACACGTGTCATCTTCAAAAATAACTATTCTCAAGTTAAGGGTTCCACAGAGGTTTTAAGAATGACAGAGTGCAGTTATAAATAAGCTGTTGTCTGTTCAGTTTCAGATGATAAATTCAGGTGCCATAATGATTTGCCTACTGTGATTTTTTTTAAACAAACAAAAAAGGCATCTGATGGTTTAGGCAAAATTGAGCTCAGGTACTGAAAATTCACAGGAGAACAATTAACAGAAGCAGGGCAATTGTTTCTGACAGTTGTGTGATAATACAAACTCTTAAGAGACCCTGAAAATATTTGCAAAGATGAAAACAAAACCATAATATTTGTCAGTTCTTTTGTCTCTAATTCAAAAGATCATTTTCATTTTCTTTTGCATGATGAAGTAATTAATTAGGTGTTAGTACAAGGTACTATGCTCAAGGTGGGAAGGGAGAGAGAAGTTGAGGTGAAAGGGGGAAAAATTAAAAGTAGGCCAGCAGCTATCAGTTAATAGATTTAAAATTCATAAACAAGCCTATTCACACTCCTCAGTTTTCTCATTTTTGTCACAGGAAGGACCCTAGGAAATAGAAAATAAAACATAACTACTAAAGCTGGCTGAGTTAAAAAATATACATATTATTGTAAATAAAGGTTTGATTGACTGATTCATGAGGACATATAATTTATTTACAAACATTCAAACAAATGTCAGGTACCATTATTTATAAAAACGTTCACAAAGATGGAAAATTGCAATAATTTTAGTCTAATAATGATTAGGGCTAGTTGAAAAAAATACTGAAAGAAACAATTTCCATCAGAAAATGGAGTTTCACTGACATTGACAAAGGCATCTCCGTGGCTCAGCCACAGGGAAAGACTACAGTAAATCATGGAACATGTAGTCCGGCCATGGAGCAGAACCTATCGGGCAGAATGGGGACCCAGAACTAGAGTTCTCAAGTGGCACCCTAGTGTCTCAGGCCAACACAGAGATGGTCAACCCAACTAGAAATGAAATGTTTCATTTGAATTTTCCCAAATGGAAAATTCAGCTGTAATTGATATTTTTCTTATTGACATTTTTCATCACTCTTCTTATTACTGTATTAGAATAGAGTGATAGGAGTTTCAAATCATGGTAAAAATTATTGATTCCTGTAAATGCTCTGTCAGTGACAGCTAGTGAGAGATATGGGTTAAAATGTTTTAAAAACCGAGAACTAAAAAGACAAAGCATTTTGGCTTTCGTTTTTATTGCTTCCCTTTTCCCCACTCTTTTTGCATTTTTTCCTTTCTTGCTCTTGTTTTCTCCCACATCAGGTTTTTTGGTTTGTTTAATGCAACCTTGTTTTAAACTTTCCCCTCAGTTGAACTGAACATGCTTAGTCCTCTTGCTGTCTCATCAAGCCAGTCCCACTCTCTGGGCCCCTATAGCCCTCGGAAAAGACATAGTTAATTACAGAGTTGTCTGAAGTTAAATAGCTTTTCACACTCAACTATTTTAAATGTGGTTAAGTCCTGATCTTGGAAGTGCTGTTAAGGAAGATGCATATGTGTAATAATGGAAGAATTTTTGCATTATTGAATAATGCTCGGTTTGAGTATCTTCAGTTTTAATATCTTCAGTTAGTGAAACTAAATTTCTAACATGATCACTAATGAGTGACTGTTATTACACTAGAGAACACAGATGACATTTGTTTAAAGGCACAGGAATGGGACTCCAGAGATATGGCTTTTAACTCCTGATTCTGCCATAGACATCATGGGTCACCATGGATAAGTCATGTAGGCCCTGATTTAGCCAAGTATGTGACTAAGTCCATCCCTGTTCAGGAAAGCACTTCTGAATCAGGAACAGAATCTTCCTGTGAATCAGTTCCCATCCATAAAATAGGTATAATACTTCCTTTATCTGCCTTGTCTAGCTATGACATGATTCAGGGAAGCAGTGAAGCATGTGCAGTCACACCTTTTTAAACAGGATGCTTTTCTGAATCAGGACCTGAGATTGTAAGCTCTATGTGTTTGTACTGTGCCCAGTACACTGAGTCACGGATCTTAGTCTGGGACACGAGGCTGTACTGAAATACAGCTCATAATGATTGGCATACTTCTGGGATGAAGATGTAACCTTTTGTTGGCCATCATTTTGTACATTATCAGTTTCAATGGTGAAAAATAAGATAATTGAATGTATAGTAAATGTACAGCAATTATAGCTAACCATTAGTAAAGAAGCTGTGGCCAGTATCTGTTCTTCCACTCAGGCTTTTGCAATGCAATGTTCTTACTGCATTTCCATCAGCCCTTAATATTGCTTATAATGTTTTAAGAGCCTGGGATCTCTAAGTGCTGGGAACCCTCAATTCCCATAGAACTCCATGGCAGCTGACTGCATTCAGCACATTGCATGATGGGGCTAAAAAGCTATGAAGTTACTGTAGACATCTATTTATTGCAGCTTTGGATGGGAAGGATTTCAAGTGGCATTCAGCTGCCCTAACATTTAAAGTAGTTGATCACTTGAGGAATCTTGGGGCTCCCATTAGGTTTGCTAGACCCTTGTTGATTTAAATTAATAATGTATTGCTTGTTGGAAATGTGCTCTCTATTTCTGCTACCTGTAACATTTTACATCTAACGACTCACCATATTAAAACGGTCTCAAGAAATTGCTCTACATGCCATTGATTAACTCGGTGCTCAGATGCTTTCATGTCCTAGATTGTTTCATTACAGGCTGCATAGGGAATCAGGTAATGAGTTGTCTCCCCCTCTGGGCCTGCTCCAGAGAATGAATACTCCCATTGACAGGAGCCTGGGTGGAGCCCCGAGAAGTAATTAATGCTGGTAACATGTTAGGTAAGAAAAGTTACAATATACTCTAGTTCTTTCCATTCACAGTGTAATAGTAACAGTCTGAGTTATAAAAAGCAGTGAGGAAAGAGCATCCAACAGAGTAACGGAAGCAGAATGAAACAGATGAAAGGAAAGATTAATCTGTGTTCTGTTTATTGTGCATTCCGCTTCACCCAAAGTAATACCAGCATCTTCTATTTTTAATTTTTGTATTTGAGTTTGATCACAGCCCGTGCAGATGTTGTTTCATGCTTCAGGTGTTTAAACTAACTAATTTTAAATATGTCCATGGGGCATGCATCTTTTAGCACTTGGAGCAGCTTTTCACACTTCGGCTCTCTGTAGGCTCTGGGAAGTATTTCTTTACACTTGAAGACACTTTTGTTAAGTGGCCTGAAGCAGCATTTCTGTACTGCCATCTTAGCAAATTCAGACCAAGGCTGAAAAGAAAAGGCCTGAAGAAAACTTATTTTTCCCAGGTTGAGAGACCTCTAACACATTCCCCCACCTGGTATTTTATGTAAGTAGCCTGGGTTTCCTACAAATGAACTGTATATTTAAAATGTACATTAGCTGAACTTTATTTACTAAACACATTTTCCTAACAAACAACTGGAAAAAATTAAAAGTTGACAGAACAGAGGGAGGCGGGGGGAAAGTGAAATTTGCAAAGAAGCTCACTTTAAAAACAAAACAAACTCATGAGATGACAGGGAAAATCCTAAATAAAATCAATAGAGATCTTAGAAAAAAGGAATACATGAAAGACCAGCAATAATTAAATGCAACCAGTTTAAACTAGCTGAGAAGGAACCAGAAGTGACTCCTGGCAATCAGCTTTGGGTGATAGGATGATAGTATCAGGAACAGAGAATGCCATGTGGCTACTGCAGAAAAGGAAACACTGGGAATGAACATAGTATTAAGAGTCAGAGTCTACCCATTAGAGATGAAGATTGGAAGTCATGACTTCTTGGTTCTGGCTCTAACACAATTTACTGGGTGCCTCTCGGGCAATTCACTTAGACTGGATTTTCAAACGTGACCTATAATTCCAGGTGTTCAGCTTGAGAAAACGACGACCTGATTTTCAGAGAGGCTGTGCCTCTGCAGCTCCCAGTGATTTCATCACCCTACAATATTACTAATTCAAATATCAGTATTGCAAAGATTGTATTTCTTGGAATAGTCAAAGTTAAAACTAGAAAAGGGCCGAATAAGATCTAGTGAATGCCTAATTAAAATATCTCATTCTGGAACCTGGAATTTAACTATTTATTATAGTTTTTTTTTTTAAATCTTCTCCAATGATTAAAGATAAAGCTTATGTTGCAATGTTCTCTGTGTCTATTTTTTTTTATTAAAGGTATTATGTGATCATAAAAAATGAATCCTGAATGTAGGAGAACCAGGTTATAGAGAAACAAGGCCCCAAGTTGACCTTGTTCAGTAAATTTGGGTTTGGAATCTACTTATGGAACTTATATGGCCACCATCACTGTAGCAGCAGAACACTTCATGGTCTTCAGAATGTTCATCCTCACAACACTCCATGAGGTAGGGCAGTGTCATTATCCCCATTTTACAGATGAACAACTGAGGCAGAGAGAGATCAAGTGACTTGGTCAAGGTCACATGGATCTCTGTGAACGAGTACATTATAAGGTAATGCTCTAACAACTGGAACATCCTTCCTTCTAATGCATATGCTCAGAGTCCCTAAGGAGTTTTTATCTTTCTCTGAAGCACATCTATTAGGAAGGGATGTGCATCAGTGGGTGCTGGTTCTTCTTACTGTATTCTCCTGTTTCTTGAATGGCCAATAGATTTTTTTGATGGACTTCTGTGTATTTGGAAGTCAAGATACAGTATATACGAGCCTGATGTAAAAGAATATTTTAATGGAGACTCTGATATGGAGGGTGTTGCTGTGGTCTTGCACTCGGGATGTTAATCAAGTACCATTATTCTATTACTGTAGTAACCTGACTTTGCAATACAGTATAAGCTGGAGGAAAAGAAACATTAAGTGTTATTTGTCAAGCACAGTGATCTTTATTAGATCTGACCTTTGTCTAAGCCAGCACAATAAAAAGATGAGTGTCATTTTTATACTTGGGAAGATTAGTTTTGCTTACAGTAAGCAAAAGATGGGTTGCCCAGGGGGCTTAAAATTCTCATAGGAAATAATTGAATCTCATTATCAAGTGTGCATCGTGAAGCTCTTATAATTTGCCCCGATCAGCCATTAAAACGTGTTTCTGCTCAGAGAATTATCTTATCAACCTCTGCTGCTATATACTTCAGTACTAGTGAGCTGACCTTTCGTGAAAGCTTAAAACACCATATAATTATTTTTTTCTATGTACAGAGTTAAAACTTAATGAAACTGTGAGGCTAAATGTCAATACTTCCTTTGTAGGCACCTTTTACATTACAGATTTTGGTTTTTGAATGCTAGTGATGCACTTCAACTTTCCTCACCCATTTTGTTTTTCTAGAAAAGCTACATTTGCAAAAATGCATTGCATTGCACACATAGGGTCAACTTCATCCTTTGTTCAACCCCCACTTAGTGAAAAGCAGCACTGCCGTCCACAGTAATAAGTAGCATCAAGGGATGTTTTAAATCTCTATGGTCCTGAGCCAAAGTCCACTGAGGTTGATGGAATGACTCCTATTGACTTTGATGGGCTTTGGATTAAGTCCTATTGGCATATGAAAATGTACCTACTAAAGTAAAGTAGGAAGTTATGCACCCTGATCCTGAATTTAGAGCTCTTCTGGTTGACATCTGCATCCACACAGAGCCCTACTGAAGTCCATGGGATGCACACAAGCACAAAGGTCTGCCCTCAGGCCCCATTTGGGTAGCTAGTTTACATGTATCTTAAGCCAAGTGATTAGACAAGATGGCAACAATTACTTTGATTGTAAGATCTTTGGGGCAGGGACTGTCTTTTTGTTCCATCTCTTGTTTGTACAGTGTGTACCATAATGGGGTGCTGGTCTTTGATGGGGACTCCTAGGTGCTATGATAATACAAATAATAAATAACAACAACAATAATAATCCTAACAATCCACCACATGTATATACTGTTTTCTTTCATCCAGGGGCCTTACAGCACTTTATAAATGGTGGGTAAGTATTATTATTCCCATGTTACAGATGGAGCAAAGGAAGTGCAAAGAGTTAAAGTAACTTACTAGTGGTTACATCATGAACTATTGGAGGAGCTGGGTTTAAAAAGCAGGTCTCTTGCTTCTTAAACTGGTGCCCAATCCATTGAAACACAGAGTTCCCAGATTCTTTAGAGATATGAAAGAGAGATTAGATAGGAGCCATCTTAATTTTCATTTTATACAGCACAGGCAGTTCTAGGCAGTCAGGTCTGATGGTTCAAGTGGTGGTCGAAGCCAGACATAGGGTCAGGACCCGGCTGAAGGCAGGGCTGAAATTGGGATTCAGGGACAGGTTGTGGGTCAGAGTACATGGACAAACCAAATCAGAATTGCAGTCAGAGTCTGGAAGCAGGCCAAAGGTCGAATCCGGGTTGGAGTCAGTTCACAAGTCTGGGGGTCAGGAGGTGGGTGCAGGGCTCGAGTAGGATCAGGATAGGGCACAGAAAAGTCTAAAGTAGGCAGGACCAAGGCTTGGTCAGGGACAGGATTGAAGGCAGGCTAGAAGAAGCGTAGGGCATGTGTAATACCATACGGCAGCAGAATTGTTCCTAACCAAGTAGTGCTGTTTCACAGACTAATTTGCCCCTCTGGCAGTGAGGGTGAAGGCTCCTGTGACTTCGGGTCAGCTGCCTCAGGCCCTGCCTGGGGATAGGGTGCTGCAGCATGCCTGAGGGTTGAGTCACTGCAGGGTCCACTGGAGGGAGAAGTCAGTGCAGGCCTATGAGATGAGTCAAGCTCTGCTGGAAGAGTGAGTTATTGTCCCTATCGAGTCCCCGGAGGTGGGAGGACGCAAGCCCGCCCACATCTAAAGGCCTCTCCCGCAGCCTAAGGGGAGGAGCCAATGAACCCAGGACTCAAATAAATTTGGGGGACAATGAATGAAAAAATAGGGATAGGAGTGTGGGTCACAGGGTCAAAAGCAGGAAACCAGAGGGAGACACCGAACAGAGAACCCCAGACAGCTCCCACTGCTCTTTAAAGGTGTCTAGGTAGTTAGTGGAGGTGGCCCCCAGAGGAACTCTACCCAGACACGTGACCTAAGAGAGGAGCAGAAATAGGCCCCACAGTCCCAAAGCACCTCCCATAGCAGAGTACTGCCTCCTGGTATGATGGATGGCCACTTGGGCCAGCGCCAGGAGGAGATTGATGAGGAGGTGACCTCGAGGAGCTACAGCTGGTGTGTGCATAGAGCAGGAGGTGCGGGGAGAAGTGCAACCAGAACCGGAGGAGAAGGTTCTGGAGGAGCTGGAAAAGGGGGAGGAAGAGTCATTGTAGCAGAGTGAGCAGCCCTAGTCCGGCTGCGGGTTTGCCTCACATCAACCCATAAAAACACTTAAAATAAAGTACACATTTTTTCGCCCCTTTTAATGGCCTGGAACCAAGCAGTTGTATACGTAGCTGAACTATGTCACCTTGTTATCATCCTCCTCCCTCACCCCTTCCCATTGTTTATCTCATTCATTACTTCAGTCTTGTCTTAGACTGTAAGCTGTTCAGGACAGGGACTGTGTCTTCCTGTGTGATTGCACAGCACAATGGGGCTCTGATTCAACCCAAATCTACAACCAGATGCTACGTATCAGACACCAAAACAATTGTCTTCTCTTGTGTGCTGCTGAAGCCGAATGACTTCCTTGATTGAATCAAGCCCATAAGCTCCCATACTTCAGCTGCTATTGTGACTCCGTTTCAAATAGAATTAATAAGAAAATCCCAGCACTCTGAACTGTAAGCTTCCTAGTTGACGGGCACACTGCTTAATAGACAGGGCCGGCTCTAGGCACCAGCAAAACAAGCTGGTGCTTGGGGCGGCACATTTTTAGGGGCGGCATGGCCGGCGCCAGAATGCCGCCCCTAAAAATGTGCCCCAGCCGCCCTAGCTCACCTCCGCTGCTGCCATGGCGCACGAATCAGCTGTTTCGCGCGCTGCGGCGGCTCAGGGTCTCCCCCTCCCTCCCAGGCTCTCAAACCTGGGAGGGAGGGGGAGATCCCGAGCGGCTGTTTCGCGCGCTGCTGCTTCCCCTCTCTCCCAGACTTGAGAGCCTGAGAGGGAGGGGGAGAAGCGGCGCCCGCGCCGCGGCCACTCGGAGTCTCCCCTCCCTCCCAGGCTCTCAAACCTGGGGGGGGGAAGATCCTGAGCGGCCACGGCGCGGGCACCGCTTCTCCCCCTCCCTCCCTCCCTCCTAGGCTTGAGAGCCTGGGGGGAGGAGGCAGGGCTGGGGATTTGGGGAAGGGCCGGAGTTGAGGCGGGGACGGGGGTGGGGTAATTAAAGAACCGTGGGGGGGGGGGGGGGGGCCAAAATTGTTTTTGCTT